>NW_024080706.1:3859059-3966559 GCF_003009895.1 Hyaena hyaena
TATCATATGTTTGCACGTATAGGAGGATTAGGAGGAACTTAACTGAGAAACAAGGGGGAGAAGAAGGGCGGAAATGGTGGGGGAAAGGGAGAGAGGCAAACCATGAGAGACTCTTGAATGCTGACAAAAACTGAGGACTGATGGATGTGGGGGGCAGGGGGGGATGGGCATGGAGGAGGGCACTTGTGGGGATGAGCACTGGGTGTTATGTGGAAACTAATTTGACAATAAACTATTTGTAAAAAAAAAATAATAATAAAACAGAATGGCCCAAGAGGAAGATGACTTGAGAGAACAGAATCGCTGTTGGGCCACAGTTGAAAACCCCTTTGGGGGGGCGCCTGGGTGGCTCAGTCGGTTAAGTGTCCGACTTCGGCTCAGGTCATGATCTCGCGGTTTGTGGGTTCGAGCCCCGCTTCAGGCTCTGTGCAGACAGCTAGCTCAGAGCCTGGAGCCTGTTTCAGATTCTGTGTCTCCTTCTCTCTCTGACCTTCCCCTGCTCACGCTGTCTCTCTTTCTCAGAAATAAATTTAAAAAGTTTAAATTAAAAAAAAAGAAAGAAAACTCCTTTATGCTTCAGTCGTCGCTCCCAGGCCACTGACGAGTTTAGGAAGTGTACAAATAAGTTTAGACTATTCTAATAAAAGAATGAAGCAACACATCCCTAAGAACAAAACTCGGTTTGGATTCCTTGTTCTTGCTCAGGACAGTGCCTCTAAAACCCTTTCACTTGTGGCCCTTGTTTGTTGACATTACTGACTGATAACAGGGTTGATTCCCTGTTGGCAGCAACCTCCTTTCTGTTTCTTTATGAAATAGCTCTTCGGCATTTCTTGCCCTCTAACAAGTATTCCTGTTTTCTTGCATGTCGAGAAGAAAACGCCTTTAGTAACATACCCACCTTAATATTCAGTTTTCTCCCATTTCTTCAAAGTAAGGACAGATCTTAATTTATATGGCAAGCTGAACTGTATGCTCTCTTCCTAAAGTTTTAAACTTTACCCTTCAGTTGACTCTTGCCTACTCGGTGACCTTGCACCCTAATTTTTCTGTTTACTTCCTGTACCGCATTTGAAGTGCCAATAAATCACATCCTAGGTCAGCCCTTTCCTTAACATAAATAATATTTGTATTCTCGCTGTGCAACACAATTTTACAACAATGCCAATTTATTTTTTTGGCAGCCTAAACTTCCATTCTTTTTTCTTTCCTTTTTCAAAGCCCTATTGAATTTCAAGCCTCTCTTAGCTCTTGTGATGATTGCTGCTTTAATGCACTAACTTTTCACTTCTCAAGGCATATCTGGAAAATATCACATGTGAGGCTCTAGGTGAACTGCCTCAGTTTGACGTGGGTCCAAAGCAGAATTGGGCCCAGTCAGACTGTGATGTGGAGGCCAACTGGGAAGAAGAGATGGTGAGACTGGCCATGGTGAGTAGATTCTCACCTGGCACTTGGGGTGACCACTAACAAGTTTACTACCCCTCCCCCCTCTACATAGGACCCTCCTTTAATTAAAATAACAGACTTTAATGATCTCATAATCAGTGGGTTGTTTCCAGAAGCTATCAGGTTGCATGTGGAAAAGTCAGTGGAGCAGAAACTCGATCCACTGACCTCATCTCCCAAGCCATGGAGGAGGGAAATTCAGCATCTGGCACAGGGAGGGTAGAACCAGATAGAATTTTTATTTCAATCGTATCTTGTAAGAGCCTAACTTTTTTATGATAAACTCTGACTAGTTCTCTTCTTACTATTCTTCTCCCTTGTGAAAATCATCCACCTTTTAGTAGGTACCCATTTTTGTTTGTGTTTATATGCTGTGGGTGTGTTTGTGTGTATGTGTGTGTGTGTGTCTGTCTGTCTGTCTGTCGGAGGGCTTAGAATTCTTACTTTTTTATGTTCTTAAACAGTGTGAAATTCATTGAGCACCTGCCCACGCAGTCAGCAGTATTTACAAATCTGTGGGAACGCAGAGCTTCAAAGTATCATATCTCTCATAAAATCAATATTGTGGGGGTGCCTGGGTGGCCCAGTTGGTTAAGCATCTGACTTCAGCTCAGGTCATGATCTTGCAGATCGTGAGTTCGAGCCCCATGTCAGGCTCTGTGCTGACAGCTCAGGGCCTGGAGCCTGCTTCAGATTCTGTGTTTCCTCTCTCTCTGCCCTCCCTCCCCCTTTTTTCAAAAATAAATAAACATTTAAAAAATTACAAAAAATACCATATTGTGGCTCAGTTTGCCTTTAAGGTAGATGTAGCAAAATGTTAAGAGAGAGGGCTCTGCAGTCAGATGATTTTCCTGTGTGATGGTGGGCACCTTACATATCCTTTCTAAGCCTGACTTTTTTCACCTGTAATATGCGAATAAGCGTAACACAGGTGAGGAATAAATGAGGTGAGTCATATAAAGCATGTAGCAGTACATAGTGCTCAGTAATAGTAGTTTTTATAATTTTGAAGATGAGAGGTCCATTTTAGGGGATCAGTTTGTGTGATATAGACCTGGACTATGGGCTCAGAAAGGACTGAGTTTGGAGTCTAACTCATAGGTATTAGCTCAGTGACTTTGGAACCTCATACACCACACGAGCTTTGTGTGCTCCTCGTACGTTGATGACCATATCCCACCTCCTAGGGATGTTGTGAGGCTTTAGTTAGATG
This sequence comes from Hyaena hyaena, assembly GCF_003009895.1. Taxonomy (NCBI): domain Eukaryota; kingdom Metazoa; phylum Chordata; class Mammalia; order Carnivora; family Hyaenidae; genus Hyaena; species Hyaena hyaena. Next base: position 3,861,722 of record NW_024080706.1, read on the forward strand.
CAGGATGTACTGTCCTTGCCACATGGAACTAACGCGTGTTAGCTGATTTCCCGTTCTCCAAGTCTTCTAGGATGATGTGCATTGTCTCCAGTAGGCATTTCAACCGTAGTTCTGCTTGATATGAGCCAGAGATAAAGAAAAGGGGATCCATTAGAATGACATCACCCCTACCCTAAATTAAAAACAACCATTAAACACTTTCTTTTAGATATCTTCAAAAACCAGGGAGACTTTGGCTCCCTAATTTAAAATACTAAGTCAATGGAAACAAATATTGCTGTCCTGTTAAAAATAAATGAATGTGTATGTTGTTACAGAACAATGGATTGAAAGTTCTCCTAATCGTTCTGCAGGAGAACAAAACTCCCTGGTTGAGAAGTGTACATGGTACCACAGAAGTTCTTTGGGGGCACCAAGTGCCTTGGATGTTAACAGTCTGGTTGGAAAGATGCCATGGCCGTGTACCCTCTGTGTGCCTTAGTCTTCCCGTTTGTACCTACTGACAGAGCTCTGGGCAGAAGTTCTGCTTGAGTGTCTCAAGGGAGTTTTCTTCTTTCATAAATAAAGAATTCAGCCTATAATCAGTGCTTTCTGGGTCGTAGAGGGGAGAAAAGGGGTCCGTTGACATGGGAGCTACACGGAAGCTTCTTTCTGCTTTGGTCAGACATGGGGCCAGTCCGCTCATGGGCAGGTCCGTGGGAAAACGGCAACACCCACTTCAGTGTGAGTGGTCTGTTTTCTTCTTACATACACAGACTTGATTTATCATCCCAGTCCGGACAGCATCTGAGTCTAATTACCTGGGTATATGAAAGTTCAGGAGATCTCGACTAAGTTTGCAATTCAGGGATGCGCTTTACCAGAAGCAGATGGAAAAAATAAAACACTTTAGTTTATGACTATTTTTCTATTTAGGGGAAGGAGAAAGAACAAAAAGAGTTGCCAAATTGATCCTTGTCAAGCACTAATTAAATATTATTCATGATTAATTCTGATGTTGATGTATTCAGTGTTTTAGCAGTGTCATAAATATCTGGAAGAATGAAATAACTCACTTTGTGTAGCTATAATAAATCATGCATACCACAGTTCCCACGTGGCCTCATGAACCAGCCCCTTATTATTATTTTTTAAAATACATACACTTGTTAGTGACTTTCATGGAATATTATTAGAGATGTGAGAAAACAATTTCCTAATTATGCCTTGCTGTTGCCATTTCATGCAGGTAACAAATACTTTAAAAATTACGAACAGTTTCTATTGTTTAGAGATAGATACTGAAATATTTACGGATGAAATGTCTAGGATCTGCTTAAAAAATACAGAATGTCTGAAAGAGGGGTGAGTGGATAGGAATGTGGATGAAACGAGTAACCATGACTTGATAATTCTTGAAGCTTAGTGATGGATCAATGGGAGTTCATTATAATACCTTCTATTTTTGTGTATTTGTGGACTTTTCCATAATAAAATGTCTAAATGATTTTTCATTGGGAAGGAGCTCAAGTTTATTTCTCAAGAAAAATTACAGTAATAAGTTTTTGTTGTAAGCATATGTTCCTTAAATGACAAATCATGGGTCAGAAGAATGTTGTAAATCCAGCTGGGGGTGGATCGACTAATGAAGATGTGATGATGATGAAAATACCAACAGTAGCTTCTACTTCATTGAACATCAACTGCGTGTGAGACGTTGTGTTTCCCACCTTTATTTAATCCTCAAGATGGCTCTGCAGGTTAGATATTTTTATCCTGACTTTGTAGATGAGTAAATGGGGACCGAGCTTAAATTACTTGTAAAGGCCGCATGATCTAGGAGAGAAATGAGGCATCCAGGTCCCTAAGTGAATTCTTTCTTCCTTTTTAAAATTTATTAGGAGACTGCACTTAGGGGGACAGTTGGGTTCGAACCATGAATTGAAGCAACTTGAGCAGGAAAGGGCCTCAGAGATGCTTCAGTCAGAGATGGCAAATGGAGGACATGCTTCATGCTCCCTGCCCCCATGGGTGTAGTAGCAGACCTTGCTAATGGACTGTGGCTCTGTGCTGCGGAGGCTCAGAATCCCACTCAACACAGTGCCCCAAACAGGTCAGCTGGCTCAGAGCTGGCATTCCTTTAGAAACCTATTCATCATATCCAGCCCTCCGACTGCCTTACCAGATGAGAAAGCTGAGGCCAGGGGAGAGGCAGGACTCACTCAAAATCTCACAGACAATAGGAGTTGAAACGCTCATTTCTCCTGGCACCGGTTGGGACTCCTTCCCGCACAAGAGCCAAGGCTCCTTCCACTCAAACTTCCAGTGATCCCACACGTGTTAATACACGGAGACCGCTTAGAACGGTGCCTGGCGCATGCTCGGGATTGGGTGGTATTGGCTATTGTTACTGTTATCATTATTTGTCATAAGGAAGGAAAATGTAAACTGTACCAACTCTAAGACATAAGAGCTGTGAATAAAACCAGGTCAGTTTGCAAAGCATCTGCTAGTTTCCTAAAATGGAAATACCAGTCCAGAGCCCTGGGCTGAAGCTGGCCAAACAGCTGCAGCCTCAGGGCCCAGGGCCCCCGGCAACGCAGCTTGCTGGGCCTGTGGTCCCCAGTCACTGCTCCTCAGGAATGTGTGTAGAAAGCACCGTCCTGAGCACTCTGTCTCTCGGGTAGATTGATGATGCGAAGCAGCTGACCTTAGCATTGCCTTTGTATGGCGCCAGCAGCGCCCCGCCAGCCTCACCTTGGCCAAGCTCGGCAGATCCATAACCTGCTCTGCTGGCCGGTGAATTCCCGCTCTGCCCGGGCGGGCGTACGGTTTGGGCTTTGCTCACAATCTCGGGTCTCCCGCTTCTCCTCCGAAGCCTTTTGAATCCTTCGATGATTCTGACCACCGGTTGCAGGCACCATTATCACACCTACAGAAACTGTCCTTGAAATCTTGGGTGGTTTTATAGCCTGGTTCTAGTTTCGCCGGGAGCTTAGGAATGATGCAGGTATTGTGAGTGGAATTTGTGTTTTTTTAAGTCTGAATTAAACAGCTAAGAAGCCCATGTAATTTGTGTGACAAGTGACAGCTTGTGTGAAAATAACTTACCCATATCCCGTTACACATTTGCATCCATTATGCTGGGTAAAGTCGTATGTCACTGGTAGACCATTAAGTCGTAGTCACCAGTGTTTTCCTAGGTGAAAGGGTAATTATTTTTGCTGTTTGTTCATAATTTATTAATAGCCAGTGCAGAACATTAGGGTAGAGGATTATTTCAAACAAAGTGACAGATCAAATGTGTGGAAGGCATAGTGATCTAGCAGTTGATAAGAAAAGCTATTAGTGTAAAGATAAGCTTTCCTGTAGGATCTGCATTTACTGTTGCTGATTGGCACTTCAGATAAAATAGGTGCGTCCGGAAGACTAAATAGAAACTTATTGAGAATACCGGTAAATAGTTTTGCTCTGGATGGAATCAGCTCTGTTCTAGAATACAAACACGGGTTCCTAGACTAGTACACACATAGTGGTAGTAATACATGGGTGATTTTCAAGGGCACATGAATATTTTTTTCTTTTAATAGTTACGAACTTATCTTAAATGTGCTAGGAAAACAGTGTAACGTATAACACGCATGATTTTTTGGATTTTTTATTATTTATTTTGCTTAGGCTGAGGTTAAATTAGATATTTGTGGTTTTTTTTAAAAAAATGTTTATTTATTTTTGAGAGAGAGAGAGACAGAGAGTGAGTGGGGAAAGGGCAGAGAGTGAGAGAAACATAGAACCCGAAGTGGGCTCCAGGCTCAGAGCTGTCAGAACAGAGCCTGACATGGGACTCAAACTCACAAATGGTGAGATAATAACCTGAGCTGAAGTCGGATGCTCAGCCGACAGAGCCACCCAGGCGCCCCTAGATATTTATGTTTTAAAAAGTGAGTTAAAGAAAAGTGAGTTGAAGAAAAGAAATAAGTAGATAATAGTAAAGATGGTGGTCAAATCTGACCAAAATTGAGATAATGATATGCAAATTAAGGATGTTAGAAGAACATCGGACTAATGACTGACTGGAACCTTGGGATTAGCTTTTGTTCACTGGGGGTGGCCCCATGTTTTGATGTAACATGTCTTATATTTAAATCATCTGGAGCTCTTACCTTTGATTTAAAGTTTCAGCATAATATTATTCTTTAATTTGTAAGTAAGATCACCAAATCAAAGCATGGAATGCAATTCAAAGCAGATAGTGGAAGGAACTTACTTTTGAGTTTTTTCTTCTTCTGGGTGAGATGCCTTTTTCTTCTGAGTGTGAGATGGAAAAAGATTAAAGCCTTGAGTGTGTAATTGGCTTAAAGATAAGCTGAATCTTGTCTACACTCTGCCACCAACTTCCTATTTGGTCTCTGGGATGACCTCAACTTTCCCTGGACCTCAGTTTCCACATCTGTAAAATGAAGGGTTGAGTTGATCTTCAAGTTACCTCCTGACCCTGACTTTTTAACTCGTTCAGAATTCTGAGTGAGAGAGGTGATGCCGTCTTTAGTGGTATGATGTTCTAGGAAATTTAATGTATTTATTAGCCTTTAGAGGCTTACTAACACCAGAAACTCAGCTGATCTCTTAAATTTTCTGATATTTATTTATTTTTGAGGGAGAGAGGGAGAGAGAGAGAGAGAATGGGGTAGGGGCAGAGAGAGAGAGAGAGAGAGGAAGACACAGAATTTGAAGCAGGCTCCAGGCTCTTAGCTGTTAGCACAGAGCCTGACGTGGGGCTTGAACTCACAAACCTAAAGATCATGACCTGAGGCTAAGACAGACTGAGCCACCCAGACACCTCTCAGCTGATCTCTTAGAGTGGACTAAAAAACTTCTTTAAAGAGCACAGCACTTGTTTAGAATGTAAATTCAAGTGTGCTTGTTAAAGTAAGACCCAGTCTCATTTCTTCTTCATCACATACAGGATCTTTTCGGTAACTGGTATCCCTAACTCAGCTCAAGGAGAGGGTTAAAGATGATTGAATTTCCAGACAAGCAGAACTCTAAAGCTGATTCTTGTAAAAAGAGAGGAAGTTAGAGGAATGGGAAAGACAATTCAGTTAGAGAGAGTAGTTTGAACTAAGACCTGGAGAAGGAAAAGAACCTGGTTCATTTTGGAAAATGCAAGTACTCACTGATACAGCATCTGATCACTGTGGTGCCAGCCTGAGCCAGGCGCTGTGACAGGTGATCAGGACAGGGCTGCAGTGCATGGTGGTGGTGGTGGGGAAGACAGGAGACATTGGTGAGCAGGGCTGTCTCCTGAGAGGCCTCATGAAGGGGCCTGAAGGAAGTCTAAACGCTGAGGACCGAGTGTGGACTTCCAGCAAGTTACTGCCCCCTGCTGTGAGCAGGCAATGGCTGAGGACGCTTTGAGATCAGGAGAACTGTGGGAAGGATGGAGGCTCTGGGATGTGCTTGCCTTCCTCCAATGGCTCAGTCGTGTTGGGGCCTTTCCCATGAGGGGAATCTTCCTGAATCGGGTCACTTGAAGTCCCCTGCAAGCATCTAAAGATGAATGTCCTTTCCACTCTAGCTGGGGCAGGAGGGAGGGGTAATGACTGTGCCTAGCCTATGTGCCCACTGTGGTCTCAGATGCTGGTTCATAAATCACTTTTTTTTTTTTTTTTTGGTGAAAGCTGACTCTTCCCTTTGAGTTTCTTGCTTGAACAAGGAAGCACGATAAATCTCAGAGGTATTTCAGTGGATTAAAAACATGGGCATGTTTCCTCTTGCAAAAATTCTTCACTTTGGAGCTAATTTGCATAGATCGTGTAAGTACCATTCTAGAGACAAGCTGCCTGTTCCTTCTGATGACATTAGACACAAGCAGCCCATTCCTTCCTGATGGGCAGGTCTGGGTAAGCCGCTGCCAATTCGGTGAAAATACAACACTGGCGCCCAGGAGACAGCACTGCTCTGGGCACCCGGAGACTGGCGTGGGCTTTCTAGAGTTAGCTCCGTTATGGAGAGAGGATATAGAGAGTCTGGGAACACAGCCTCTTGTGGTGATCCACATAGCTATTTGAAACTGCAGTCATAACTACACCCCCACCCCCAAATATCCCAAAACATAAAAAAGAGTTCCACCATCACTATTCATTTTAAGCTTTGCATTTGATGTCTATCCATTTGAGGAGTTAAATAAGAAGACTGTCGGAACTACTGAAGTTCAAAACCTGGCTCTGCTCCTTGTTAGCTGTGGGGCCCAGTGCAAATGGAATAATAATGCCTCCTTTAGAAGATTTTGGTGTGGAAGAAACTTAAAGAACTTGGCTGCGCTCTTGGGAGATGTAAAGTGAATGGCAGCTCTTGTTATTATCTAGTGGACATTTTTGGGGTTTTGGTAGCGATCACCATTCCCTCAACACTAAATACTGTAGTAACGGACACAACTTGCATGTAGAGTTTAGCAAAGTTTATATTTTTGCACAACTGAGCTCAGCTGAACAGGAAGGTAAGTAAGGTTCCTTCCATCTTATAGGGGAGTAAACAAGAATTAGAGCAGGTAACTGATTTGACTGAATTCCTAGAGCGAACAAAAGATGAATCAGGGGTGCCTGGGTGGCTTAGTCAGTTAAGCATCCGACTCTTGATTTCAGCTCAGGTCATGATTCTGGGGTCATGGGATTGAGCCCTGCATCAGGCTGCTTAAGATTCTCTCTCTCTGCCCTTCTCCACCCACCAAAAAAGAAAAAAAAGATGAATCAGCGCACAGATTTCATGTTTTGTTTGAAATACGTGCTTTTTATTGTGCCACAGTGTCACTCTTCTGCCAGGAAGAGTGACATGAGCACCATGTCTCCTCACTTCTGGAAGTGAAGTGTCCTTTCTCTTAGGAATCAAAATGCCATTGCCACCTGTGTCCTGACATGAGCACTGGCTGGGGCACATCCAGTTTCCTGGTTTCCTGGTCAGGCAGGCAGGCAGGCAGGCAGGGGAGAGATGAGCAGGGCTTTTGCAGGGCTGTTACAATCATGCCGGTGACAAACCTTGAAAACGCCAACCCAGTATTCTAATCCCTGTGAGTGCCGGGGAGGGCTCCGCTGCTCTTTGGCTGCCTTGGAAAAGTTATGTACGGGTGACATCAGCTTAGACAGTGAGTGTGATTAAATCTTTGCAAGGGCAGCAACAGTTATAGTCATGCTCCCTAACCAGCCCCTGTGTAGTTCAAGTTGGGTCGGGGAGTATTAGTAATCACCCCTGTCAGAAGGCTCCTATGCAAGTCCATATCCTCCGGCATCATTTTCTGTTGGTTCATTGTGGTTTGTGGTACTGGGTCACCTGTACATTGCAGATTCTGGTCCTAGGACCTGCAAGTCCCTTCTCATTAGAATGCACCTAGGATTTGAGCGTTTAAGTTTTCCTTAAATGCCATTCCTTCACATCCCCAGAGACTGATTTTAATGCAACTGAAGACCCAGGTGTCAGCTATTCTTGCAGTGTGTTTTGTGACGTCAGAGAGAAGTCTGCCCTGTGAGGATGCCTGGCTGAGTTCTAACCCAGGTCGGTTTGCTGGGCGGGGAAAGATCCTTCCTCTCTGTGGCTGCCATTCCTTCTTGTGGATGATGAGAGAGTTGAAGCGATATCTAAGTCTCCTTCAGCTTTTAAAGTCTGTGTTGTTTAAGCAGTAGTTTAGGGACAATTTGGAAGAATCGATTGGAACACCTCACTAAAACTGAGAATTGGTAAGTTGTGGAGACACACATTTTTGTTCTTTTAAAAATTTTGTTTTGTAGCTATACCAGGGATTATAAACAACATATTCTTAAGCAGTTTCTACATATTGTCTCTGTGTGGAAGCTGAAGGCTTTTTAAAAATAAAAAATGTGCTTATTTTTATTTCCTTCAGAAACATTTTCAGAGGGATTATCATCCAGTCCAGAAGTTCCTATGCCTGGTGTATGGTCAGAAACACAGAAGAAACATTTTAAAGTACAGGATTCCTAGGTACCTCCCAGACCTATGCATTAGAGTATCTGGGTTGTGGGGCCCAGCAGTCTATATTTCAAAGCAAGCAGAGAGTCAGACAAAGTCCCTGGATGATGCTGATAAATAGGGTTTGGAAAATCACTAAGTTAGCGGGTGTTGTGTGATTGTGGTGGAGTCCGTTTCTGATTCCCGACTCTGCCTTTTTCATTCCAGCAGTTTTCTGGCGCCGAAGGTGAGCTGCAGGGAACGATCTGGGTTTCTGATTGGTTGATATATAGGAGAGAAGCCCAGGCCTGTGCCATGGACGGGGATGAGTTTTTCCAGTCTGTGCTGGTTGAGCATTCGGCTGCGTATCACATCCTTTGGTCCCCTCCAGTCTCTCTGTCTCCAGGAGCTTCTGACCACGTGTGTCCCCGATCTAAAGCGGTACCTACTCATACAAGTCAACAATCCCATCCTCCTCAGATTGCTTTCTTCCATTTTGGGGTAACAGCTTTATTGAGATAATCGACATATCATATGATTCACCCATTAAAGTGGGTAACTCAGTGGTTTTTAGTATATTCACAAATAAGTGCATCTTTTTTCAAAGAAACTCTATACTCTGTAGCTACCATTCTCCCATTCCCCCCATCCCCCATCACCAGGCATCCGCTGATCTACTTCCTTTCCCTACAGATTTGCCTATCCTAGACATGTTATATACATGAGAGTCATATAATATGTGGCCTTTGGTGACTCCTTTGACTTAGCATGTTTCCAGGGTTCATCCTTGTAGTATAGTATATATCAGTTCTTCATTGCTTTTTATGGTCAAATAATATTCCATAGTATGGGTATTCCACATTTTATTTTATTTTATTTTATGTTATTTTGAGACTGAGAGAGAGTGAACGAGAGAGAGAGAGAGAAAGAGAGAAAGGGAGAGAGAAAGTGAGTGTGGAAGCTGGGGAGAGGGACAGAGAGAGAGAGAGAGAGAGAGAGAGAGAGAGAATCTTAAGCAGGCTTTATGCCCAGTGTGGAGTCTGACGTGGGGCTTGATCCCATGACCGTGAGATCATGACCTGAACTGAAATCAGGAATCAGACACTTAAAATGACTGAGCCGCCCAGGCACCCCTCCCACATTTTATTTATCTATTTATCCACTTTTTGACTATCATGAATAATGCTCTGTGAACATTTGTGTACAAATTTTTATGTGGCTATGTTTTCATTTCTCTTAAATATATACCTAGGTGGGGTGTTGTGGGCCATATAGTAACTTTATGTCAGAGTTTGAGGAACTGCTAGACTGTTTTCCAAGGTGGTTGCACCGTTTTACCTTTGTGCCAGCAGTGTAGGAGGGTTCCAGTTTCTTCCTCTCCTTGTCAACATTCGTTATTTTCCCTTTAAAAAAATAGCCACTTGAGGGGCACCTGGGTAGCTCAGTCGGTTAAGTGTCTGACTTTGGCTCAGGTCATGATCTCACAGTCTTGAGTTTGAGTCCCGTGTCAGGCTCTGTGCTGACAGCTCAGAGCCTGGAGCCTGCCTCCGATTCTGTGTCTCCCTCTCTCACCACCCTTCCCTGCTCATGCTCTGGCTCTCCCTCTCTCTCAAAAATAAAATAAAAACATAAAAAAAATTTAAAGAAAATAACCACTTGAATGAGTGTAGAGCGATTTCTCATTGTGGTTTGCAGTCTTCCTTTTTAAAGGGAATTCCTACCAAATATAATTTATTTAATCCATCTAGGAAAGGTATTTTTAAAATCAAAATTAACTTTCAATTGTTCATTGTAGAAAGACTAAAAAAACAAAAAAGTAGAAAACCCAAGTCCCCCACAACCCCACCACCTAGGGAAAACTAGTGTTATACTTCGGAGCACCTCCTTTTAGAATTCTTTTTCTATGCAAGATTCACTTTTTTTTTTTTAATTTTTTTAATGTTTTTTATTTATTTCTAGGAGAGAGAGAGAGAGAGACAGCGTGAGCAGGGGAGGGTCAGAGAGAGAGGGAGAAACAGACTCAGAAACAGGCTCCAGGCTCTGAGCTGGCAGTCAGCACAGAGCCCGACGCGGGGCTCGAACCCACAAACCGCGAGATCATGACCTAAGCGAAAGTCGGACTAAGCCACCCAGGCGCCCCCAAGATTCACTTTTTAAAGGAGAATTTTATAGACTCAGTGAAACCAATTGAGATTATGGGGGAGATATTTTTGAGCAAGAAAAACCCTTCCCACCTGAGATAAGGCCAGCATCAGGTGTCTGGGCTGTACCTCTGTGAAGGTTCAGACCTGTGTGGTACGTGGAAGAAATTGTTTTTCTTTCTGAGCCCAGCAGTCTACTGAAAAATGTGTCTAACTTTTAGCCTTGTAGCTGTTAGCACTCTGAATAAAGATCCCTGATGTCACTTAGACTTTGAGGTTGGCCTTGAGGTGTGGTTTAGGGGTGGTAGCTAAGTTCTCTTACACTCTGAACCTAAGAAACTTTTGACTTGTGCTGTGAGATATATATATATGTGTGTGTATTTATCTCACACACATATATATATCTCATATGATACATTGATCACATTAGCCTCATTGGATGAAGAAAAAGGATGATGCATGTTGCAACACTATCTTTGGTAAGTGACCCACATTTTGGCATTGATTTAAAAAAGGCAATCTTTTTCTTAACCTGCTAAGCCACCCAGGCGCCCCAAGACAATCTTTTTCTAACAGCCCCAGTTGATTAAGAGTTCATTGGTAACTTCTTATTTTCGTAACAACTCAAATTATAAACTCATGATTTGCACCTTAGAATGTATTCCCTCTTGGCAGCAGTGGTGTTCTAACTGGCGGTCGGGTGCCAAGGCAAGCACAGTCTATCTTAGCTCCAATAATAAAAACGGAGTATTGTGGAGCACTTACTACATGTCAGGTGCCCTCCAGCCTTTTACGTGGATTATGTCATATTGTCCTCACAGCTACCTTAGGAGGTACGGGTTCACACTATCCCAGTATTACGGATAAAAAAAGCTGAAGTTTCACGTCTTGGCTTGACGTGCAGTCTGGCCATGGAGCCTGGAGTGCTAGCATCCCAGAACACAGTGCTTGTCTAAAACTTGTAATTCAACAAAACAGGAAAACAGCATGATTGCAGAAAGAAGTTTTGCTTCTCTGGACGGCCTGTGCCACTTCCTATGCCTATGCAGGTGAAGGTTCCCCCAGTCATGCCCCTACTACTGGGAAAGGAGGTATAGAATTAAGTGAGGTACACCTTTCCAGTGGGGGACATCACTGTAACTCTATGCTTTTGGCTAATTAAGCTTTTTTTCTGGGGATGCGCTTGAGGAATGAGAAGAAGCTAGGATTGTTGCAACTGCTTTTTCTTGACCTCATCCTGTATCTCCCCACCCCCATCCTAAGGCACCATTTCATGAGAGGAATAAGAGCTGACCCCGGGACCCTTAGCAAAGCAGGGTGGTAGCCTGGACACAGGAGCCCTTGCAAGGGCATGGGGCGAGGGGCACTGGAGGACCTGTGAGTGGTCCGGGGCAGGGGGCAGAGAGTCAGGTTCACTGCCAGCCTGCTGTGAACCAGGCACCATGCTGGGCTCTTGACAGAGATTGTGTTATAATAAGTTGTCATAAATAGCTAATTAAACTCTATTGTATTCTGACCACCACTCAGTGAAGTAGGTATTATTAGCTGCCTGAAGCCCTTTTGGAACAGACTGTCATCCCTATTTAATGGACAAGTGTGCAGGCTCAGAGAGAAGAAATCATGTGTTTCACCATCCCCAAATGACACAGGCAGGGCTGCAGGTCTGCCTCGATGACAGACGCTGTGTATTTATTTGGTTTATTTTCTGGAGCCTGTTAATCTAGGTCCTGTGCTCCCTTGTGGGCCATGGGGTGGGGTTGGTGTGAACAATCTACTGGCCTCGTTTGAAGGAGGCCAGGATTCCAGCCAACGTGTTTGGAGCCACGGCCCCAGGAGCAAGTGAATGTCGTGACTGCTGATTTCATGTCCCATCTTTTGCCAAAAACTAACTGGAATGAGTTGAGAGTTTTAAGCAGTGTTTCTAAAGCCTTTAGTGGTTAGGAGCTCATGATTAAGGGTCAGACCTGGGTTGGAATTCAGACTGTGGGCTGCTTACATATATATTCCATTTGCTTTTATTTATGAAGACGGGATAATACTGCCCATTTGGTAGGATTGTTGGGATGATAATGCTTGGTGCCTGGTAAATGCTCAAGAAACATTAGCTGTTACTATATTATTACCACCTGTGTATCCCCTTTCCTTCTCCCCCTACTTTCTTCTACTCCCCTAGAGGGGCCTCCTTGACACCCTCTACCATCCATACTCATAGAGACCCATTAGATTCAACTATTTTATGGAAAGTTATTCAGGAAGTTCGTTGATTGTGCCTTTGTGTGGAGTTTGCTGGTGGAATGCCTTCAGGCTCTGAGAGACTCATTTGCTGCACTGGGTCTCCCAAGGCTGTGTGTAGCCTCCATGTTGACACCTATCTGGGGCCAGAGCTTCTCTATCAATTCTTTATTAAGACCAGTTATTTTTTATTTATGATGCTTGCGTGTTCATTAAAAATGGCACTCCCTGTTGGGGATACCATCAAGGCTTTTAGCCAGTTTTTATCAGGTTGTTAGAGTAGATATGAATATTTTAATAGAGAGAAAGAGCAAAGCCTTCAACAAACTTAATTTGTTTTAGAATCTAAGTGACAGGCTTAACAGGGGTGCCAAGTAATTCAGTATAATCAGCCCAGATAGTGGAATAAGGAACACAATTAAATGGACAAGGGAGCTTTTCCAGAGAGGCCACAAGGGGATTTTTCCACCCCTGAGCAGCTGTAAATCACTGTATCCCTGCATCCTTTGAGTCCAGGTAAGATCTTGCATAGCCACAGGCAGCTTCTAACCCCGGCTACATTCCCAGGAAGCCAGGGGGAGCATTTTTGTAGATTCCATTTTAACATTTATAGACTTCTTTCCCCAAGATGCTGATCTTATTAAATTATGTACAAAATGATGGATAAGCCAGGTCACTCCTGCCCATTAAAAGCATATTTGGGGCCTCAGTCTTGATTGTAGTCCTGGATACCATAGCTGGTTTCTTGGTGTAGTTTAAAAATTATCCACTTGGGGGAGCTTTATGATTGAATTTTAAAATCCATATCAGATTTTCTAGGCGATGTGAGATCCAGATGAATACCCCTCCCACCCCAATGGCAGTGACAAGCTACTGAAGCAAGGGATGGTTGCAGAAATACAATGATAAATCAACTTGAGTGGTTTTACTTTATTGGCAATTCCTCCCTCTGGATTTAGAAGTTATTCTTGATTTTTTAAAAGCTTCCCTTTCAAACTAAAATAGTTTAAAGATAAAATGAAGAATAGCAGTACTTTCTGCTGTTTTCTTGGATGAATTTTCTGCATATGTATGCAGACATCAATGCACACTTAAATAAATGCATGGCCCAGTCAATTTTAAACAGCCAAAGCACCAGAAAAATCTCCTTTGAAGTTTTATGTACATGGTCAGTTGCAAAGAAGATAAAATCGTGAAACCAAATGTCTGAGCTGGGAATGCTGTTTTGTGTTGTATTTGCACGCAACTCTCCGTCACCCTATCCCTCTTTCAAATAGGTGGGGCATGGAGAGGTCTAATGAAGGACAACCCCTTGCTGTCCGGGCATATGTCCAGGTTCCAGATGGTCTTTGGGGTCTACCCAGATTTGGACAGTTTTGAAATAATGGAAAGCTAGTTAGGGTTCCTAATTAGGACATTTGCTAGAGAATGTTGTCACAATATGGATGCACTATTAACCCATTTTACTATGGAATAAAATGAAACCAATTATAAATCCACATATACAAGCGTGACTCTGTGCGTCCACCTGCCCACACAGAGGGAGCGGGAAAGTGTTTCTCAGAGGGGGATGGCTTGCCTATTGTCTAAAGCTCAGTCTTCTTCTGTTCTCTTCTCTTCTCCTCTTTGTCCTCTTCTTCGAGTTGTCAGGGCATCACAGATTCTCTCCTCATTTACTTAGTGCTCAATTATTATATTAATATGGCTTTGCTATTTCGACAAAGCCCCTTTCTGATTTGTCTTTTTTCTCTTTCCAGAAGGAAGGGAAGAATTGTGGAGGCTTGCTATTCAGGCTTTTGTCCCTTTGGTGAAGGGCATCTCTGTATCTGAGCAGCTGCTGCTGTTTCCTGGATTTGCTTCCTTCGCTGCCATTCCCTACCCCCCGCCCCCCTCCCCCCTGCGCCCCCAGCGTGCTCCGGCCCACCTTGCTCCACCTCCTCTCTCACTGGGCAGCCTGGCCTGTCTCCACACAAGCGTCACATTCTGTCGCCGGTCCTCACGAGGATCAGTCTCAGGTACCTGCTCCGGTGGGGCCCCACTCCTCTCCTCCCCTCAGTCACTTGTTCACCATTTTCAGTGGTCACATCGATATGACTTTCACTGTCTGCTCAGTGGAGGAGAAATCTCGCTTCCTCAGGAACCCTGTTGCTCCCACGGGGAAGACTTTTCTTCAGGAGAAAAAAAAAATGCCACTCAGTCCTATTTTTATTTTCTGGTCTTTTGCTTTAATGGAGTGGTTTTCAAACTTTTTTTTTTTTTTTAATAACCATTAACTTTTTATTTTTATTTTTATTTATTTATTTATTTATTTTTTAACTTTTTATTTTTAAATAAATCATACACAGAAGCCCCGACCAGTCCATGCCTGAGTTTACAGAGCTCTGTGGCACATTGTTTTCTAAGACAGCTACACTATTTCTGCTAAAATCATTTACAAAAGGACTTTGCTGCTTGTCCCATCAAGGGGTGGGATCGGTGCCTCCTCCCCTTGAGTCTGGTGGCCTTTTGGCTTGCTTTGGCCAACAGACCTTGGTGGAGGGGGCAATGTCCAAGTGCCAGCCACAGCCTCCAGAGGCCTCGCGGCCACCACTTCCATCCTCACGGGGCCCTAAGACGACCAGACAAAGAAACTGTCCCTTCAGTCTTCTAGGGTCCTTGCCCTAAGACCACTAAGAGAAGACGCTGCTCTACTTTGCCAGAGGGTGAGAGGAAATGTGGATAAGAACTGAGGCCCCCCCAGCCAACACCCAGCACTGTGAGCTGGACAGGGGGCATCTAGGACCTTCCAGGCAAGGTGACTCCCCAGCCGATTGCAGGAGGCTGAGTGAGGCCACCAGAAAAGCAGACGAGCCACCCAGCAAAGTGCAGAATCAAGAGAAATAGTCAATTCTTGTTATTTTCTGCCACAAAATTTTGGGCCTAAATGGATGATGAACTAGAAATAGAAATAGATGGCTGAAAGAGGTGCCCTTCAGGAAAATCTTTATATTAAGTCTACTGTGTGTGTGTGTGTGTGTGTGTGTGTGTGTGTGTGTGTATAAGCCAGCTTATTATTAATTACGAAATCAGTTTGTCCATCATGACAGTGTAAATGGAGAAGAGATAGCTCCCAGCAGCCCCATGTAGCTACCTCCTTCTGCCTGTCCTGTCCCCCTCGCTCCGCAAACCACACCACATCACGGCTGAGCTTGTATAGGTTTATGTACTGTGAACGTTTTATAGATGTTCTGCGGAAAGCCTCACGTAAAATCAGATTTATGTTTATTAAGTCTTAGCTAAGAGATACCCGCATCTAAGGGCACAGAAAGGCCCATCTGCTCTCATGGTAGCAGAGGGTGGATCTGGGCCCTCAACACCTCAGCCAGACCCTACTCCCTTGCAGCACTCCAGAGAACCCCCGGAATGAGGGCGGGAAGGCTTCTGTCTTAACACACTCCACCGCCTGCTGGGAAGCTTATAGTCATCAAGATCAGCCAAATGTATGATCTTGTGTATGACCAATGACCAGGTGTATGTACGGTACATATGTTATTTTTCTGCTGCAAGCAGGTGATTTTTTAAATTCCAAGGAGACAGCCACTGTTGCACATTAACTTACTCTTGAATGTTAGACTCTGTGTCCATTTTCCTGGTACTACCTGGATTATAATTACCATATTCTCACTCCTTACTGTGTGTTGCGCTCTGTGCAAAGCACTTCCCATACATTGTCTCTTCCTAAAGACCCTGTGAGGCAGGTATGATTGGGCTCATTTTACAGATAAGGAAAGGAGAACTCAGAGCCAAGGCATTTATCATCAGGGCTGGGGCACCGCACGACTTCAGGGGACACCATTCACATTGTGGTCTGTGCAGTTCACATGGTGGCCCTGCCCAAGGGGCTGTCCATAGGGTGGCAGAGCTGGGATTTCAGACTCCAAAACCTGAGCACTTCATTTTATTTTATATGACTTCATTAAAACTTTTCACTTCTCTAAGCTACTTTATTTCTTCTGTCTCTATCTGTGTATTCCAATATCAGTCTATCCAGCCACTTGTCCATCCATCCATCCATCCATCCATCCATCCTTGCCTCCTTCTATCTAGCTCTCAACCAGTCATCTTTTAATTGAATCAGCAAAGGTATTGAGCATCAGTAATAAAGGTCTGAAAATCCAGTTTCTTGAAATATACGTGGAAACATTCTCTGATGTATATTCTTATTTTTAAGATCATCTGAAATAAAAATTTTAATTACTGAATATTTAAAACAACTAGAAAAGAAAATAGTTTTCTAGAAACCCATGTGCCCACAATCCAGATTTCATATTGTGCCGTATTTGCTTCAGATTTCTTTTGTTCCTCATTTTGCAAGTGAAAATAGAACAATGAGAGTCAAAGCCCTACCCCTTCTCTTTTACTTCTCTCCCTACCTTAAAGATGGCATGTCATGTTCGTGTCACATCCCCACGCATGGTTTTATATATTTACCACATCTGTATGTGTCAAATAATATTTAATATTATTTTTAAGTTTTATAGGTTTCATTTACTATCAACTTGCTTTTGCAACTTGATTTTTGTCCTTTGACACTATATTTTTTGAGATTTATTCATTTTGACATGTATACATTTAACTGATGGGCCGTTAAGTTGTTTTACTTCTTTTGCTATTAAAAATAATGCTGTAGTGACCATCTTGGAACAGCTTCCTTGTTCCCAGATGCATGAGCTTCCGTAGGGCCAACACCTGGGAGTGGACTTGCACATCTTCTGCTTTCCTGTTCGAAATATTCTTCAAAGTGATTGTGCCTGTTTACCCCCAACAGCACTCTACTGCAGTCTCTGTTCCCCACTTGCTCACTACGGTTGATGTTTTCTAACGTGGATCAAATGTTATCTCATTTTTTTATTTCTAATTCCCTGAGCATCATTGCATAGTTATATAGGTCATTCAGATTTCCTTTTTTATGGAATGCTTATTCATAATTAATACACTTTGCTTATTTTTTTCTACTGGATAGTCTTTGCCTTTCTTATTGGTTCATAGGTTTTTTGTTTCTGGTTTGTGGTTGTTGTTAAATCTTTTCTGGAAACAGATCCTTTATCAGTTAATTGCATTGCAAATACCTTCTATATCAATAAACACAGTTTAGCAGGCTCTGTTCAGTCTCTTGTAACTGTGAGTCTTTCAGGTTTCCTAGGTAAGCATTCAGAATGTTGTAGGTTATTACCTATTACTGGTCATTACCTATTACTAGATCAACCAGACATGGCCAAAAATCAACACAGTAAGAATTAAGGCATTGCTAATGACCTTATTTGCCAGACTTGTATTTCTCTTCTCCCTAACCTCTGCCTAACAAAACCACACTCTAGCAACCACTGAGTCAGCACAAAGAGCTAAAAGACCTGCTCCTGGTCATAATTAATGAGTTGAATCAATGAAAGAGAATTAATTCATAATAAGTCTATCTTACTAAAATAAGCCAATCCTAAGCATAAATAAACCACATTATACTTCTTGTGTCCTGGAGAGAATAAGTTCATTTAACTCAATCTTTTCAACCAGCTGCATCAGTGGCTTCAGAAATGACCTGTAGGTAATGAACTTTAGCACTATGGGATCAGTGGCCGTAGAGTAAGTCATGGAATCTGTATATTAAAAAGCTGCTCCAAGGGATTATGATCTGTAGCCATATGGAAATCTCTGAATTTGGTCATCTGGCTTTCTGGGGACCACTCTGCCTTTACTGTGTGGCTGCCTTCTGTGGCAGAGAGTATCTTTCTCCAAAACAAGGCAGGAGGCAGATCCAGATATGAGAGGAGGATTCCAGGGAGAAACAGGAGCTTCTTCCTTGTAAAAGGTACCCTTACAGACTAGCTTCCTATCTGAAAATCTGTCTTACTCTCATTGATTGCCATTGGGAGTCTTCACAGCTCTCTCTACCACACTGGCCTCAACGAGACAAGCACAACAGAATACAATCCATTCAACCTCCTCCAAAATGGGACATTGTTTTCTTACTGCTAACCTGGGAACCAACTCCCTGATTCCTAAGATTTTTATTTTATTTTTAGAAATGTGCTCTAAGTCGAATGATCTATTCAAAAGAACAGTCATAGCCGCTAAACCTCTTGGAATAGAGGTAGGTCTGAAGGAGAATGTGGATAACTACCAAGCCCAGCAGCAACTCCTGCAGAGCCCTGTGACTTCCTAAAGCAGTTTCTAGGATAGCGATGGACCAAAACAATCTCTGTGGTGCCTAAGCTAAAGAAGCATTATGTTGAAACATAGTTTTTAAAGTTTTACTTTAACAAGGAAACAGGGCCATCCTAGTCCTTGACTGTTTTAGTTCTCCAAGGAACGCCGGAACCTCCAAGGAGTGGGCCAATTTATGTAGGAAAATGATGCTGGCTTTTCCCTCCTGCAGATCATGTTTCCAGAAGGGCTAATGGGTACCGGAATCCTTTCCATGCTCTACTCACATAGTCTGGTGATACAGTCTGTCATCAGCTGCAGAATGGATGCCTTCATGAGGTTGCATTAAGTCTCAGACTAAATTCGTGACCTTGATTGCATTTCTCAGGAACTGGTTCCCAGGTAGATGCAATGTCCTAGTTTACTGGCTTACCAGCTTTCCTTTTATTTTCCCCTTTCCTCTTCTCTGTTTTTCTCTTTCAGTCCTGTCCATGGTCTCATGTAGAGAGAGCCAGCATTCAAATCCTACCACTTGCTAGTTGTGTGGCCTTAGGCAGTTCCTTAACCTGTTACAGCCCCAGCTTTCTTGTCTTTAAAATAGGAATTATAATAGTGCCAATATCCTAAAGTAGAATCAGAACTGGTAATTTGTAGGGCCCAGTGCAAATGAAAATATGGGGCCCCTTGTTAAAAAATCATTACGAATTTCAAAATGGTGATAAAATGTTAAACCAAGTGTAGGCCCTTCTAAGCACAGGACCTTATGTGATTTCATAGATTACACACCCATGAAACCATGGAATCATGAGATAGATAAGTAGTGTTACTATTACTCCTGTTATTTTGTGTCTCCCATTTCCCTTCTGTGCTCTGGGTTTGCCTGCAATAGCCAAACATGCCCTTCTCCATCAAAATACACACACATGTATTTATTATTCAGTTGTTCTTAGGGTCCTGTAAGTCTGTTGAATTTGCTCTTTTACCTTGCTCTAATCTAATAACAGAAATCAGTAGATATAAGATTCTGATTTCCTTCAGAACGCCTCCAATTATATATTCCACTTTCCCTTTGATCCTTTTCGGTGTTCATATCTGAGTATAATTATACCCATTACTTTTGTATTCTCCTTATTTCCATGATGTTCCATAGTTTTCCTAATTAATTTTTAAAAAAGAAAATCACTTTAAAAAATTAACGAGATAAGGGTGCCTGGGTGGCTCAGTAGGTTCAGCGTCTGACTCTTGGTTTTGGCTTGGGTCATGGTCTCATGGTTCGTGAGACTGAGCCTTGCATTGGGCTCCATACTGGTAGCACAGAGCCTGCTTGGATTCTCTCTCTCTCTCTCTCTCTCTCTCTGCTCCTCCCCTGCTTGTGCACACACTTGCTCTCTCTCACTCAAAATAAATAAACTTTTAAAAAGTTAATGAGATGTGAATTCATTGTTAACAATTAAAACAGATCCTCAGGAAGGAAACAGGGGCTAGCAAGGGGGGAAATGGGATGGAACCAAGAACTAGAGAGCAAGACAAGAGAGATTTTGAGAGACACCTGGGTGGCTCAGCTGGTTAAGCCCCCAACTTCACCTCAGATCATGATCTCACGGTTTGTGAGCTCAAGCCCCACATTGGGGTCTCTGCTGTCAGCATAAAGCCTGCTCAGATCCTCTGTCTCACTCTCTCTGCCTGTTTCCCACTTGCGCGCACTTTCAAAAATAAGTAAACATTAAAAAAGGAAGAGAGTTCGAGGGGTGAAGTATTTTGGTGACTGGGGTTTGGAATCCTAGACCAGTGAAGAGCATACTGGCTCATAACAATCATAGCTAACACGCTGTGCCGAGTGCCTTACAGAGCTCATCTCATTTGATCCTCAGATTAACCTGAGACAATCGATGGGGTTATAGTCACTAGTAAATAGAAGAGGATGAGGCATTGTAAAGTCAAGTAACTTGACCTAAGGTAGGTGTTGGCTCAAAGTAGGAACTACTCAGGCGGACAACCTAATACAGAGCTTGTGTTTCTATATAGGTGTGTGTTTTGTTGCGGTGGCTGTTGACTGTGACTGCAGTATGTTGAAGTAAGTCTCGGGCCTTCTGTCATTTCACCCCTACATACTTCATTATGCGTTTCTAGAATATGTGGTGGTTTTCTCACATAACTGTAGTACCATAATGATACAAAATCAACAGTAATTCTTTGATATTACATATAACCCAATCATATTCAAATTTCCTTGATTGTCTCAAAAATGTCATTTTAAAATCTGGATTTCTACACACTAAGATTCAAATAATGATCTCTATATTGCAATGGCTGTTACATTTCTTAGCTTTATTTTCATCTGTTGCAGACTCAGCTTTTAAAAATTGCCATTAACTTGTTGAAAAAACCTGGTCAATTTGGATTTGTCTGCCTCTCTAAGATATTACTTGACTTGCAGAACCTGGGTTTTTTTTTTTTTTTTTTTTAATTCTTACACTGTATGTCGCCTTTCTTAGATGCGTTGTTCTGGGTCATGCAAAAAGCAAAAATCTCCTTTTTTCTCTCTTTGAAAGATATCAGAAAAGATTAAATTTGTTTTCAGTGCTTTTCCTTGAGATTTGTTTTTAAATATCAGCCTGTATTTCTCCTAAGGATGGACCATCATTCAACTATCTTTTCTCTCCTGGTTTATGTTTTGTTTACAGCTTTTCCCTTCCTTAAATATGCTTTAGTGAGCATCTTTGCAAATATGATACTTTTTATCATTTCATTAAAATACTTTCTGTCATTTCTAACTCAGAGTTAGGGTGTCAAAAGTTATCGTTTTAGTGGATCTTGAAATATATGGAAATTACTTTTCCTAGGAATGCATTTTTTTACAGTAAAAAATTATAACTTAAGGTTTCGCAGATTCAGTTAGAAGATCCCATGGATTCTTTGGGTAACCACAGACTCAGAGGTGAGTATATAATTAAAGATTTTTCCCTATAGTCTTTCTAATATTTTTCATAGAGATAATAATAGAGATTGCACTGCATGATCCACAACAACATATCCAGGAGAGGAAACATACAGTGTAGGGATGAAATGCAGATACGTGAAGTGATGTCCAGACATGGCTCAGTAGGTCACAACAGTGAGATCTAGGCTCATTTCAGTATACCTGTTAAAGGAGATTTTGTTTTGGTATGATCTAGTGGCTTTCTAGCTTGGTCATTCTAATGAATTCTACCAAGAGCCAATATGTGTCAAGAAGATTCTTAGTATGTTTAAGTATCTAAAACAAAATAAAAACAAGAAATGAAAAATCCCAGTATTTGCTGTCTGTTATATCTCAGGTGGTTGATTTTTGTTGTTTTGACTTTTCCATTAGATGAAGTTTTGCAGATGTGTTTTGTAGAGAAAACTTTATTGTGTTTAGGAATGAAGTACATATTACAATGCTTACTTCATAGAAAGTATACAGTAATTAGGATATCAGCCTCGCTGATTCTCTCACATCCCCATGCCTGTCTTCTCACCTAAGTCTGTAGCATCTTTTCCTTGCTCATGTGATACTTGTTGGCTTTATTATTTGAAATCAGCTAAGCTGCTGTAACAAGGATCCTCTAATAGTACAGTGGTTTAAATAATGTAGAAACCGATTTCTCTCTTATCTAACAATTTTAGAGTGGTCCAGGTATATGAGACTGTTCTGCTCGGTGCAGTCATTCAGGAACTTGGGTTTTTCCAGACTTTGAAATCTATCATCCCGTAGGATATAGCCATTGTCTGTGTGAGGCATAGCCTTGCCATTGTGAGATCCAGTTTATGAGAAAGAGAGACAGTGTGGGTTCAGGGCGTTCCTTTTGACTCAGAAGTTGCACATGTTACTCCGCTGATATTTCTTTTTGTTGTTGTTGTTGTTGCATATATCTAACTGGCACTCACTTTATTTTATTTTTTTTAAACAGTTTATTGTCACTTTGGTTTCCATATAACACCCAGTGCTCATCCCCACAAGTGCCCTCCTCCATGCACATCACCCCCCCATCCCCTCCCCCCATCCTCATCAGCCCTCAGTTTGTTCTCAGCATTCAAGAGTCTCTCATGGTTTGCCTCCCTCCATCTCCCCCTCTACTTACCCCTTCTTCTCCCCAGCTCATATTTCTTAAATAAGAACTTGGTCAAATGGCTACACCTAAGTGGAAAGGAAGCCTGGAAGTGCAGTTTTTGGTGAGGCAGACATGTGCCCAGGAAGAAGAGGAGAATAGACTTTGGTGGGCAAGTAGCTGTCTGTGACATACTATTTATGATAGTGGGCTCTACAGTCAGACAGACATGAGTTCTAGTCTTGGCTCTGCTACTGACCATCACTGTGACCTAGAACAAATGATTTACCTTGATTTTCCCATTAGAAAAACAGATAAAAATATCTACCTTATTAGTGTTGTTATGAGAATCAAATTGAACAAGCAACTTCATGCAAACTGTTTAGTTAAGAGCAAAGAATTGGGATCAGACTGGTTGAGTTAAAGTGATGACTCAGCTGTTGCTGGCTGTGTGGCTTTAGAGAAGTTACACAAACCTCTTGGAGATTCACCTTTTTTGTTTATAAAATGGAGATATTATTAGTACCTACATATTGAAAGGATTCAGTGAGGTCCTCCATGCTGGATTTATTAAATTATTTATGCAAACTCCATAAATCATGATGGTCTTTTCTTAGTGATTATGTCCGTTCTATTTTGAAACTTCTGAGTTTATCTCCAAAAAAGAAGCCGTAAATTTTAATACTGTAAGCATACATCTGTCATGAATTGCTGCATTCTCTTATGTCTCCTGTTACTGCTTTGCCCCTGTATCCTGTTAATATGTTTATATGTTCAGATTGTGTACTGGTTCCTGTCTGATTTCTTGGGTAAGCATCTACTGATGACTTTGTATTCTAAATCACATAGAGTAGGCTAGTTAATGCGAACTCTATAGCTTGTCTAACAAATCGAGTACGTGTTTTTCATAATGGCCTCAGTCCCTGGCAACCATTTTGAATAGATCGAATCAAGCTGGCCAGAAGAAATCTCTCTATGGCTAGCTAGGCAATGTCATAAAAATAGAAAACATGGGGATGATACGTGGCTGATTCCAACTCAGGGTATCTCTCTCGTATCATTGCAGTGGCCCGGGATTATATTTTTCATGTCTAATTTTGGGATATACTTGCAGAATTCTGCTTCTCTGATTTCATGTGGATAACCTCAAGCCCTGCGATTGCTCCTCTTCTCTTTCAGGGACCCCTCCATCCTCCATGGTTCCCATATGACTGCAGGGACACTTTCCTCCTGCCCCTCTTGCTACCCACTACTTACAGAGCTGACATGCTGCTGTGTTGTACCATTGTACTACCTTGACTTCTGTGGCATTCAGCCTGGCTCCAATGACATAAAATGAGGGGGTATGTATGCCTTTTTCAAACTTGAGACTAGCAAAAGACAAAACCCCCCTTTTGTTTGAAACCATTGGAATATAGTTTTGAGTTCCTGTTCTTTTAGAGACACTGTGGGGTGGGCCCTTTTCTTCCCCACACCCCCACCCACTGGCTGCTGTAGTTTTGCATGGAGTAATTGAGCAAATGAAATACCAAACCTATAAAAGGTAGCATTATTGAAGTGAATGAACGAACGCTTACCTAGCAGAACTGTAAGACATGGAAAAATAGGAAGACAAGTTAATGATCTAGAAATTGTATAGCTTTGCTGTCTTAGAATCATGGCAAATGGAACATATGGCATTGGGTCATTTTTTGCATTGATATGAAAAGAAAATGAGTTTATTTTACAAATGAATGGAGTTTGTGTTTCTGTTTGCTATTCATGACTGTAATGTTTACTTCTCTTGAAATCGAAATATGTCACTTAAATATTAAATATAGAGCAAGATTTTTTCAGCTATTAATGAAGAATTTTTTCTT
This sequence comes from Hyaena hyaena, assembly GCF_003009895.1. NCBI lineage: Eukaryota > Metazoa > Chordata > Mammalia > Carnivora > Hyaenidae > Hyaena > Hyaena hyaena. The sequence continues at coordinate 3,886,142 of NW_024080706.1, forward strand.
TACATGCCATGCCTTCATCCACTTCAATAAACATTTTATGCTTTTTTCTTTGTTTGCTATTACTTTGTCTGATGAGGCTGTCTGTGAAAAGAGGCATCTTAAGAAAAAAAAAGGAGGGGGGAGGGATTGGTGAAAAGACAGACATGTTAAAATGGTTATTTGTCTGAGTATTAGAATTTCAGATTAAGGCCTAGAATCAAATTCCCTTCATTTTCTCTGGATTTTAAGATATGACAGTGTTTCTATTTCTTATTTTGAGATTCAGAATAGCCCCAGAATTCCATTAAGGTTGCCATTAAAAATTTACCACATTCATTGTCATTGTAGTGAACATTCATTATTTTTTTTATCTTCACACATCCCATACTTCAGAAGCCTTCTTTTCCTTGTAGAAACCACCCCACCCTATTCTCAGTTCATGTGACCTGAGCCTAGCCAATCGACGTCCCTAGGTTAGTCCAAGTCAGTTACAAGAGTTTTTCTTTTACAAGAAAAAGAAGCTATCTGCTAATTGAAATGGCTAGCTAGAGAGGTAGTATGAGGCTGACAGAGGTGATCTAATCGGCTTCTGCATGGGGACAGTCTCCTGAGACTTAAGCCAACTCAGAGAAGATGATTGATGGAAGTGATGGAGAAAGATTCCTGGCCATATTGTTTGAACACATAGGCCTGAGGTGGTATTTACCCCTTACCACTGAATTTCTTATTTCCCCTTCAGACTATTCTGAGTCAGTTTTGCCCACTTACAGTTGGAGGAGTGCTGGCCAATAAGGTCATCAACATTTTCCTCAGGGAGCATTTGTTCAACACTTGTATCCTGTATATTAACCACCTCACATATGTAGAAAAACCCAGTGTTAAGAGAACAGTAGATAATATTAGCAGGGCCACCTGCCAGTTCCTACCTAACGCATAACTCCCTTCCTCAATATCCTTCATTGATAGTCACACTAGAACCAAAATCACTTCATTTCTTTAAGGATTTCAAGATACACTTGGGTTTGTGTTTTCTATTCTGAGTTTCAGAATAAGTTCTGAATTCCATTATGGGCCCTGTTTTAAAAAGCACACCCAGTTCATCATGTGAGGTAACTTACCATCTTACAAAGAAGTGCATTCCAATTTTGGAAAGTTCTGATTCTCAGGAGATTTTTTTCTTTTATTGAGTTGAAATAGGTTTTATGTTTATTTCACTCATTGGTCCCAATTCTGCTTGAAACCATGCAGATTAAAGCAAAGCCCCCTTCTACAAGATAATACTTCAGATGTTTGAAATACCAATCATATCACTATCCTGTCTTCTTTGTTCCCAGTGACATAACCCCAGTTTCTTATCCCATCCTTCACCAAAGGGGATATCCAGACCACCTTGGTTACCCTTTCCTCAGTTTCTGTTTGTTAAATGTTCCTTTGACATGGGACCAGCACCGAGTTAGCAACTCCTTTGTTTTCCTAGAGATACTTATGTGAGTGTTGCCTTATACTGAATTATATTTTGAGGCTTCTATTTCCCACTTGCAGTTTCTGATTTAGAGTAAGCTTGCTGTGAACTAGCACTTTCTTTCCCTCCCATTCTATTTTTTTTTTCATCCAAAACAGTTCTTAAAGCCAGGTCTGTGTTTGAGTTTTGATTATTTGAATCTGTATTAGGGTTTTGCAAACAACCATAAGCTTTCCTTTCCCAAATATCTAGCATCATGTGCAGGGTATTGTTTCATCCTTGTGTTTCCGCCTCATTTGGGACCTCTGTTGTGTTAAATAGTGTAAGATTCAATCACTGACACTTGGGTCACTGACGTAGTCCACTGACCACCTAAAGAGTATTCATTTGATCACTTAGGAGCTCATTCAGATCTGTGGGTAAGAATCTAAAATAATGGCTTAGGGGTGCCTGGGTGGTTCAGTGGGTTAAGGTCTGACTCTTGGTTTTGGCTCAGGTCATGATCTCATGATTCGTGGGTTCAGGCCCTGCATTAGGCTCCATGCTCACAGTGCAGAGCCTGCTTGGGATTGTCTCTCTCTCTCTTTCCTGTCTCTGCCCTTCCCCCTCTCGTACACATGCACATACTCTCTCTCCCTCAAAATAAATAAATTAAAAAAAAAGTATGGCTTAAATATACATAAGGTTGTATGGAGAGAGCCAGCCTGAAGGTGGTGCGATGTTTGCATAAAGACATTCAGGGCTCATGCTCCTGTGTTTATGTCGCACCACCCCAGTGTCTGCCTTTCAGTCTAACTAAGATGGTGCTTGTCCACATTCCAGGGGTTCTCTCAAATCCCCACAATCCTTTCATTTCTGTTTTCATTGGACAGTGTTCAATCATGTAGGCACAACCAGCTGCAAGAGAAGTTGGGAAATAGCACCTTTATTCTGGCATAACCAGCCAAAAGTTGGGATTCTGCTGCTAATAAAGAAAAATGGATATTTTAGAGACCACCAACCACATTCATGGAAAGCTGTACTGAAATATTTTCCTCTGGCCATGGAAGTAACATGTAATGAAAAGATAAACTTAATTTGGACAATATCTTTCCTCACTTTTGAATGGCCTTTGAGTTGGGAATGGTCTATTTTCCTCTCTGGGAATTTTCTTCCAGGCCTATGTGAAGGGGCTACAATGCGGTTGTTTTTCGTATTCCTTCCTCCTCCCCTCTTGGCTGCCTACTGTAGCATTCATTGCAGACCTTGAGGTGGCAAAGATCAAAATTGTTGGAACCTGGCACATATTTGAATTAATTCCAATGCTTTTTTAATACAGTAAGAATGAGGTCTAGTCTTTCCCTCTTTAATAGCAACTGTGGCAATAATTAAATTGACATAATCTTTGATACTCAGTGCTGGTTTTGCGTAGTTCTGATATGCACAAATTTCAGTTAGCAAATACATTAACTGAGAAGTTACATGAACTGCAAACTTTGCTTCTAGGTCTTTAATCCACAAATCACTATGTAAGTGACAAGAGGTGCATCATGTTTAGTGACCAATCAGGTCACTTGTTCCAAAGCCTTTCAATGATTGGCCACTGTGCCTGTGTATTCAGTTCACGAACAGACAGCAATGTGTTTGTGTTTCCTCCTTGTTTTCCAGTGATAAACCCATGAGACATTTTGCCAGTAGGGATAACCAAAGAGAGAAATGGCCAACAAAAATGAAAGTGCAGCGAAGAAACAAAAGTGATGATCCTGGAAGTGTAGTTGGATTCAAACGTAAATGGGACAGAGAAGAAAGAAGAAAGATCTGATGGTGGGCATGACACTGCTCCCTTTTGAAAGATATGCAGTCAGAGGAACTTAGTGAAGGTAAATTTATTGACATAAAGGAGGAAAGTAGTTGTGATGAAGGGATAAAAATGTCCCAGAGGAGGTGACGCCAGCAAAAACTTCACCTGAAAAGAGATTTTGGAGATATTTAATGACACTGAAAATACAAGTAAGGGATAAAAAATTGTAAGCAGATGCAAACTTAGAAGAGCGAGGTGACAGTTTGCCAAGGCACAGAAAAGATGCTCACTCCATAGTGTGAGTTACATGATGACAAGAAGGCAAGCTTTGCTCATCCCACGTTTCTTTTCTTTTCTTTCTTTATTTTTATAAATAAATAAACCACTTACTTTCAATGTTTCTAGTATTTTAGTGTCCTAAGTAAGGGATATTTTTTTCCATTTTCCTATACATTTATTTATTTTTATTTTTTTTAATGTTTTATTTATTTCTAGGAGAGAGAGAGAGACAGCATGAGCAGGGGAGGGTCAGAGAGAGAGGGAGTCACAGACTGAAACAGGCTCCAGGCTCCGAGCTGGCAGTCAGCACAGAGCCCGACGCGGGGCTCGAACCCATGAACCACGAGATCATGACCTAAGCGAAAGTCGGACGCTTAACCGACTAATTCACCCAGGCGCCCCTTTCCTATACATTTATAACCAAGAGTGGAAAAGTTCTAATGTTTTGACAAACATTTTTATAGATCATGGAACAAATGTAATGTTTTCCATTCACAATGTTGCACAGTCTTAATCTGCATGGTCATTTTTATGGTCTTTCCCTACAGTGAGGACTGCCTTTAGTTCATAGAGTTACACTCTTTAATATCTACAAAATTCTGCAACTCAGGCAAATATTATCACCTCCATTTTTCTTTCTTTTACTGACAGGACTTGAACCATAATAATCCCCATTTAAATTCATTGTTTCTTTTTTTTAATTAAAAAAGTCTTTTGGGGGGTGCCTGGGTGACTCAGTCAGTTCAGCATCTGGCTTCAGTTCAGGTCATGATCCCGCAGTTTTTGAGTTCCAGCCCCGTATGGGGCTCTTTGCTGATAGCTCAGAGCCTGGAGCCTGCTTTGGATTCTGTGTCTCCCTCTCTCTCTTCCCCTCCCCTGCTCGTGCTCTGTCTCTCTCTCTCAAAAAAAAAAAAAAAAAAAAGTGTCAGATACTTAACCAACTGAGCCACCTAGGAGCCCCTAAATTCATTGCTTCTTCAGCCCCACTACCATGGCACTTACTTTCTTCCAAATAATCTCATTAATACATGAGGTAGAAATGGGAAAAATGTCCTAAGTGTAGAGCCCCCCCCCCATCTAATGTGTTCCATATCATATTTCACTGGTGGGTTATTTATAATTTTGGGGTTGTAAGCAACAGAAATGAACTCCAACATGGTAGGTTACTACAGTAGTGATCCCCAGTGAATCATGTCTCCCTGTAGCCACTTTTCTTGGAAAGGTTTCTTTGCCACTCCTCCCGTTAACAGATGAAGTTTATTCTCCCACTCCTTAAAGTTGGGTTGGTTTCAAACTACTTTTGACCAATAGAATGTGGTGGATGAGAGGTCTCACCTTCTTTTGCTTTTGTTCTCTTAGAACATTTCTCCATCATTTAAAGAAGCCCCATTTAGCTTAGTGGAAAATGAGAGGCCACATGTCAGCTAGAACTAGGGGTTCTGGCTGACAGTTCCAGCCAGTTTCCAAGTAAGTGAGTAAGGCAATCTGGGATCAGTCAGCCCCCAGCACATCTGCCCACCAATTACAGATACTTAAAGGAACCCAGCTGACACTGCATGGAGCAGAGATATACCACTTAACACATCTTATCTCAGTATTTTCTGTCTTGGTATTAGTTGATTTTTATCATTCTAAAGACTCAAAACATAAATAAGATTCCATTTTCCATCTTTCTGGTCTTCTTGCATAATATATGATATTTGAAAAATAGCTCCCAACCCACCTTATATTCATGACATTTCTCTTATCCTCTTAAAATGTGGTCATTCTATGTAATGGACCAATTTTAGTCACACGAAAGGTAGATTATTTTGCCATTTGTTGGCTGCTTTAGTGTGTAACGGTTTAAATCAGGGTTTGTAACTAAAGGTTTCATATTGGCTTATATAGAGATAGCAGTTCTCAGCGGGTGCACCTTAATGGAGATTTTTTTTTTCCATTTTGAAAGACATGTTTTTTGATGTTTCTGCCATGGTTTTGCATCCTCTGGATATAATACCAGAGTTGCCGTTATTTGTGATAGAAGAGAGACTGTAGAAAGAAAAGATGTTGGCTTCAAGGTAAAGGTTTTGGCAGATTCAGTGCCATCTCATTGGTTACAAAGCCTTTCTGGAAAGCGTGCAATTATTCAGCCCGCACAGCACAATTAAGTAAACAATTCATTTAGTCTCTCTATTGATACCCCATTGCAGAGGGACTGGGGTGGCTTGGGAGATTGGAAATGGGAGCTGTGGCCTTTTCCCTCAATGTAGGTGGTTTGGATCTGTTCCTTAGGGTAGTGACCACATAGTGTCTCCATCTGATGGCTGTGTGGTGACCCATGTGAAACAGATTGGTGGTTTTAGGCCCATGGAGAGGCAGTCACATCTCAACATCCAGGATCCCAGCTGGCAGAAATATGTGAGGATTGTACTGACATGGTTCTATTCATTTTGTGCTTTAGTGAAATTTACATGTTGAAAATCCTACTTGCAGTAAAGTGAGCTTTAGAATATCTTCATAAAGCTCTATATGAAGGTATCTCAGCCTTCTACATTTGTCAGATGATTAGCACACACTTGGCCTGTTTATTTTGCCTTAGAGGCTTCAAGAATCTTTAGGGTCATAAGACTTCTCCCACATTTTTGAATGTCGTGGATAATATACTTACAGCTAGCACAGACTTTTTGAAGAAACACTGTATACTTGGGTACAGGATTCTGTTTTCAAGTTCTAGTAAATTGTGGCACGTCTTGGTTGTTTTAGACTGAATGAGGCTTCCTCAAATGAAACAGATGTGCTTAAAAATTATAAGATGTGCTTATAAAGTACCATTCAGACCTAAGATATTTCTTAACCTAGGCTTTGAGGCCATGTTGATTGACCCATTGTTCTTCATCAACATTTTCATTTTCTGATTCTAACGTTTAATAACCTTTTCTATACACGTGTGCACATACATACAAATTTACTACTTCTATTACCTTTTATTTTAATTTTTTTGGAAGAAAGACTCCACATGTGGGCCTCAGGTAGATAAACTTTTTCAAGACTGAATGCAATACTTAACAAAAGGAATATGTATGTGCAAAGTCTTACGCTGCTGCAGTTGCTAGTAACATCTGCATTATCCTGTGATACTGTAGACAGTTACCATTTGCCTAAGGATTCCTTGAAGACTCAGACATTGCAGTATTGGGGATGTAAAGAAATATAATAAAAAATAGGTAATAGAATTCTTTTTAGAGCTTGGGAGGTAGGCATGGGCCCAGGCAGGGGAAAGTCAAGCCTTTTAATTTGCACCAAATCATCTTTCCTTAATATTTTGTTGTGGTTTCGAGATTTTCCTAAGATGGAAACCTCTTGGTGAAGACATCAACTAGCTTTAAGATTTCTGGAATTTGATTTGTCAATGTCAGCAGTCATCTTTCAGATGGAATGTGTCTGCAACCCCTCCCTGCAGGCTATTCTTCCCTTTCTTATGTGTGACAGGTGGGAGAGATGAAAGAGCCCACAGGTGAGTTCATTAGTGTGGTGGCAGTTGGGAAGGCCTCTACCAGGAACCATGATTCGTGTCCTTCAGAAGAGCAACCTCATGGGGTCACCGCTGAAGGATGGCCCGTGATTGGCTACCTGACAGACTATTTCCTGGGAGAGAGGGTAGCACATTGTGTATCAGTCAGTGAGCTCTACCAGTTCTGATGTAGGCAGCAGGTCAGGGCAATGGGGTTGAAGGATGGGTCAAAGTTGAAAACATGACTCCGTGAAAGGGATGGTCACCTAGTTGTAGCTAGTGGTAGTGTTTATTTCTTTATCTTTAGTGATGGACTTTTATTCTTACTTTCCGGTCCCTGTGGGTAGTAGACCACTATGATGAGAATATTTTTAAAACTCCTTTGCTTCCTTGTCAGAAAAATTGAACACACTGGATAAAGGCATGGGAGAAATCGTAGGTTTGGACCTTCACCTTCTCCCTTTCCCTTTTATTCCCAGCCTTATGGTGTTGGAGGCCCACGAACCCCTTGGCTATGGACAGAACCCCCATACTTAGGTCCTGAGAGAGTTCAGGGACCTAGTGGTGTTAAATTTGTGTAGCTCTTTGTTTATGACACACTTAAAATGCCAGGCATTGTGTTATTTCGTTACTTGATTAAGGTTTCTTATTTAAACTGCAAGTTATTACTTAAATGCAGAATTGAATTGGAAGAAGGTAAAGTTGGATCTTTTCGTTGACAAGAAAATGATCAAGTCATAAATTCATCACTGAATAACAGAAACAATGCAATTTGTTTTTAACTCCTTTGGTGAAAGCTGCACTAATTCTTTTTGCAAATCATTTGAGAAGAGTCTTGTGGGAGGTGATAGAACTGATTCACTGGCTTTCAGGAAGACTGATTTGACTTTTCCTCCTGAAGTTGGCAGTGAATGCTTTTATTTAGGTTAGACGGGAAAGGCTTTATAACCTCCTGTTTTCCATGACTCATAACTTTCTGAGTAGTCACATTGTGCTTCACAAAGAGGGGTGTAATGAGTGTTTGGGGGAAAGTGTTACCTAAATTGAGCCAGCCATTTTGAGTGTGAGAGCATGAAATAAAGAGAAGTAATTAATCTTTACAAACTTCAAATCCGCAATGTGCTCAGGGCCTAAGAACTAACTTTCCTATTAAGAGGGAAAAGATTTGGTGGATATCTTAAAACAAAATTAATTCTGGCTTTAGAGCTTTCAAACAGACATTTTCAACTTGCATAGGCTGTCCATAATTTCAGGAAAAATGGGTATCTTCAGGCTAGATTGTTTTCTCTGTTGGTGGGTGTAAATGTATATGAAAGCTATTTGTTTCTCATGTAAAATCGGATCTGTTGACATAAGCATTTTTTTTAAGCTTGTAGATGTAAGTCTGCATGAAAGACTTCACTCCAAGTTGCCTTCCTGAGAACTTGAATTTAGTCAAACATGTTACTGTGAGATGAGTCACAATTTGAAATATTTTACATAGATTTCTCTCTGAATTTTGTATCAGAATGGGTTTGTAAAGGAGAGTTAAAAGTAAATGTCAGAAGATTGGGACGTGAAATGGAAAGCCCGTTGTGTTGAAATGTCATTTGGGAAGAGAATACTCGAGCTAAAATAATGATATTTTGTATTTATCATCTTCTCTCTTTTCATTTGTTACCTCTTTCTGAATTCACAGTCTGTTCCTTTTTTCATACTGGAAAAGAACTAGAATTGGACTACTAGAAAAATGTAAAAAAATGATAAAAATGAGATCTTTAGACTTAGGAAATTAAAATATTAAAAAATTTCACACAGACTTCATTAACATTTATAGCCTAGTAAAGCAAAGGAGGCATCACAGGCTCATCTAGGGTCCAAGTTTGTCTGCAACAACATAATTTGAGGTTATAATTTTCAGCTTTCTTTCTCTCACTCCTCCCTCCCTCCCTTCTTTTTCTTCAGTAATATTTAGAGCTCTACAGCTTAGTGTCCCATAGCATATGTTTAGAGAGCTCTCATCAAAAAGGTATGCAAAACTTTATGCACCCCCCACCATTTGCATTCAAATGCCGCACCTCTTGGTCAAGAATTGGAGGAGGGAAGGAAAGAAAAGTGTAAACACACGGCTACTAAGTACATGTAGTCATTGTACCCCTTTGTCATGCTGCTTCATTCGTTATTTTGTCCAGTCAGAGGAACTGGATTCTAGCTGGTTCTGTCATTAACTGCCTCTTTAACTTTGGTCCTGGCTCCTCAATATCTTTGAGTCACACTTCTCTCATCTGTTAAAGTGGTTGGAATAGATGATCAATAAAGACCTTTTCTTGATTGCATGCATACTCTATAACTTCTCAGTTCTCTTTCTGTGGGCAGTTTAGTCTGCTTCCTATCTGACTTCCCAGGTAATGGGGGATGTCACCCATGGCTGACAGGATGAAAAGTGAGAATTGAGTTCTGCAGAATTTTTTCAAGGCTGCTTTCTCAAAGCCAGAGAGATGGGTCACACTGAAGTACACTGCTCACCGGGTTGTTAAGCCAGACACACAGAAGTCATCCACATAGAAGTCATTTCTCTCTCTCCTTTTCTCTCTCCACCTCTTTATCACCACCCGCATCCAATTTCACCTGTCATTTCTACTTCCTAAATACTTCTTGCTTCTGACTTCTGTTTCTATTGACAGTGCCCCAGATCAGGCCACCAGCATCTCTTACCTACATTGCTACAACTGCCTCATAACTGATCTCCCCACTGCCAGTTCTGCCCTCTGCATCTCCTAAACAGGAGCCAGTGATATCTCCTTTTATGCCACATTCTGCCCCATTCATATGCTTCAGTAGTGGCCTTCTTTGGATTCCTATAGCCTGCCAAGCTCTTTCTCTTATCAGGAAACATGCTATTCCATAGACCCGGAACATACCTTTTTTTTTTTTTTTTTTTTACATGCTTGGAATCTTCTTTTTCATCACTTCTCAGTGTAAATATCACCTCTTCAGAGAGAGAGAGAGAGAGATCTTCTTTGACTAAGCAAATCTCTTTTACTCTCTATCACTTTTCTCTCTTTCCTTCTTGGTACTTATTACAGGTCGTAATATATATTTACATGTGTAATGAGGGTCTTTACAAAAACTTAGGTGTACAGAGATGGGATGTTATTTCTCTATAGCTGAATCTAAACCAACTCATGAATTTCTCCATAAATTAGGAATGACTTCCTCTCTCCTTTCTTTTCTCCTCCTTTAAAGCAATTAAAATTGCAGAGGAGCTTAAGTGTTTTCTTCACATCAGGGATGAGATGTCTAGTTGTGCCATCTATCACTGATGGCCTCTACTTGATGTATATTGAGTTTTTAAGGGAAATGATAAATAATACTCTTCTTCCTTTCCCAAATTCTGGTCAGTTGAGCTATAACACAAGAGAGGAAGGCATAGGGAGACTGAAATAGCACCACTATCATTATTAAAGCCAGTGCTAGAGAATGTGTTTTATATCTGTGGCAAGTGGATTTGCTCATTCCTGCTCCAGCCTGAGAAAGCATTCTTAAAATAGTTGCTAACAGTAAATGCTGAGGTGGTTTTAATTAGAAAAGAACAATGGGTGTCTTAATCTTTATTCTCCTGTGTCTCTGCTTGTGGGAAGAGGAGCTTGGTCACGGTCTTGGTAAATTTTTACGATACAATTTCAGTTATTTCATTTAAAGTTCCAGAACTGTGTCTAGGCCTATTAAGCACTCTCTAATATTTGTTTAATGAATTAAAGTATCTGTTGTATACATGGGCATTTTTGTAAATGAATTCATTTAGTTTTAAAACAGAAATGTTGGGAAACAAGAACTATTTTGTAGATGTTCGTGTCTGTGTGTGTGTGTGTGTGTGTGTGTGTGTGTGTCCCTGAGGCACAGAAGTGCAACATTAGAGATAGGCAACCTCTAAGATGGCCACAAATGATCTTTGTCTCCTGGTTTTCAAATCTTTGTGTAATTCTCTTTTCCCTGAGTGTAGGCTGGACCTGGTGCTGACTCGCTTGTAAAGAATAGAACATGGCAAAAGTGATGAGATGTCATTTCTGAGATTAGGTGGCATAAATACTGCAGCTACCCCCCACCCCCGTCTTTCTTTGTCTCTGAGGAAATCCAACTGCTACAGTATGAGCTGCTCTATGGAGAGACCCATGCATATAGCAAGGCACTGAGGGAGGGCTTTGGCTAACAGCTGAGAAAGAACTGAAGGCTTCAGTCTGACAGCTCTCAAGGAAGTAGATCTTGCTAACAGCCAGGTTAATGAGCTTGGAAGTGGGTCTTTCCCCACTTGACTTGAGTCTACAGAAAAGGCTGCAGCCCCAGCTGACAGTTTGAGTGCAACTTTCTGAGAGATCTTGAGCGGGAGTTAACCAGCTAAACAGTGCCCAAGTTCCCTACCCACAGAAACAGCGAGGTAATAAACATTTGTTGTTTTAAGCTGCAAAGTTGTGGGGTTAGTGGTCACACTGCAATACTAATACATTATCTGCGTGAAGTGCGGATAACAGAATGTATCCTTTCCAGCATCCAGTGGCAGAGAGTGAGAGAGCCCTTGGGAGTTGCCCCATACGTGCTTATTGGAATTTGTGAGTGATAGACAACCAAAATATTTGTTAAATTATTCAAGGAATTGAAATTCCCATGTTACCTTAAATGAAAATGAGGTCTTTTGGGGGAGAAGGCAAGCAATTGTAGAGAGGTACTTATGTATCTTTCATCTGAATTTATTGTTAAGTGCATGTTTCTGTATTAATTGCTGCTTCTGAAGTGGGGGGGAGGGATATAAACAATTTCAGCACATCACAGCAAGTAGAATATTTAAAATGATACCTGCAGGTGAAGATCACATTGAAATGTGGGCCAGAAAATCTGGTAGAGGGAAAGACAGCTAAGCCAGTTTAGATGGACTTGGAATTTTGATGAGGGCTAGTCTTGACACACATCAGTCCTAACAGTTTCCTGACACTGCCATATATTGGGAGTGCTGATACAAAATATCTTCATCATGTTCTTCTCCATTCTGCAGGGATGGAGAGAATTCCAGTATATGGCCTCTGAAATAAGGTAGTATGTATGAGGTGGGAAAGTACAGTGTTTGGGAGCATGGGGCCTGGAGTCAGATGCGAGGGCTCGAATTTGAGCTCCCCCATTCTACTTACTAGTCTTGTGACCTTTGGCATATTGCTTAACTATCTGAGCCCCAGTTTCCTCAACTTTCAAATCATAAAGGTATCTACTGAGTGGGATAGAAATCCACATAAAGATTTATCACAGTGTTTGTCATATACCTGAATATTAGCTGTTCATTATTTTAATTATTATTATAAGTGTTGAACACCATGACTGGCACATAGTAGGCATAAGATAAATATCAGTTTCCTGCCCCTTCTTTTTCCTCTATATTCTAATACTAATAGCTAGCCTATAGTTTCTGAGTCTAAGTTATTGACTATTTATTCTTCAGTTCAAGAAATAATTTGATGCAGGAAATGTTTCAGAGGTACTGCTTGTTTAAAGCCTCTCTAATTTCTCCTTTTTTTCCTAAAGGTTTCATTCTTAGCAAAGCCTTCTGAGAGCTTTCAACATAAAACTGCAATGAGTTCCTTGAAATCACCAGGTAACAGAAGATTTTTTTCTTTAGGTTTAGACACCAGTAGCCAGCTGAGCTAGAGGAGAGCTATTTATCATCTGGTTATTCTGGATATGTAGTAGGCTTGGGTGCCATTTTGTGTATTCTCTGTGAGTATCAAATTAGCAGGAAGGGCTGTAGTTGTCTGAAATTGTGGCAGAAAGACAAGTGAACTCGGTGCTGTGTCCAGAGGATGGAGTATTGTAGGAAAATTACATAAGGAAAACGAACAATAGGGGATTGTTTTAGATAGAATGCACAAGGGTTAACTTACACTACAATAAGTTTTAATTTTTCCTATTAAATAACATTTTAATTTCAACTTAACAAGTTTAACATTGAGATTATCAACAGGCTCTCAAAAATAATTCTACCTTTGTAAGCTGTTGCATCAAATAATTCATTTGAAGGGAGGGAATTTTCATCTCAGCTCAATGCCTATGATTGAATTGAATTCATTACTCAGTTTCTTGGAAGGTATTAAGCATATCAAAGAAAAAATTATGGTATTACCAAGGAGCTGAGAAGTGTACAGAATTCTCCAAGATCAGGTTTTCATGACATATAGAGGAACAGGGGGATTGTTGAGGATATTTAGCAGTGAAAAAGAGTTTAAAATGCAATGTAAACCTAATAATAAGAAAGTGGCATCTGGAAAGTAAAACCTGACAAATTCAATAGTTGATTCAAGTACTTTTCTTCTATAGCATGGATGTGATTTTGTTCATTTTTTTTAAATAAAATCTTATCGTGTTCATGTTCAAGTGGCCAAGAATTATCCCTAAGCAAAACCATTGGAGGTTTACTTCTTTGCTCATTCATTCGTTCACTGATCGATTCATTCAACAAATATTAACGAATACCTACTATTTGCCAGGCCCTGTATTAAGCCCTGGGATACTGTGATGAGCTAAGCATGCCTGGGTTTTGGGAAATACTTCCTTTTCTATTGAACCCCATCCCCCTCTGCAGAAATATTCACAATGCCTGTTAGCACGTGAAAGGCTCTGAGAAATCCTGCAGTGAAGAAACCTGTTTAACCTTCTTTGATATAATGTTTCCTAGACCTTTACATCCTCAAGGGACTATTCTTCCTTAGAACACACTGGGGGAAATCTAGGTTAAGATGAAATGGGCTCTGTAGAAGGACACGATGACATTGGATAACAAGGGAAGTCAAACACTGCTTTAATTCATACTTGTTGATCACAGGACTCTGTCACCAAGCAGCTTGGCACTCCACTTAATGAAGAGGAAGCATGCTATTGCCTCGATTTTGTCCAAGACCCTTTCTATTCTCCATGTTTGCAGTGGCCACATTGTTCAGCTTAGGAAATAATACAAGTTCAATATGACTGGCGAGGTTTTTCAATTTGTTAACAATGGTGCAGGAGCTAGCTGTTTGCCAAAAGGAACCTCCTTACCATTCATGATGCTTCATTTGGGGGAATTAGATGGCAAGTGTTGAATATATGGTTGAATTAGATTCTTTTAAAAACCTTCCAACAAATCTAACTGATCTGAAAGAAGAGGTAATCTTTGGATACCTGTTTTTGGAATTAGCTACTTTCATAAAGTCAAAATACCCCTCAAAAAAGTGTGTTAGCGTGCTACAAAAAAATTAATACATACGAAGTAATGTAAGCACATGGTACTTTTAATTTCTCAGTGGCCCTGGGGCACCGTTATCTGCTCTTTTCTGGGAAATCACTCATCATGTAGCTATTGGGGAAAGGGAGCACTTCGGCCCCTTTTCTGGGAGCAATCCAATGCAGTATGGATATTAATTAAATTTATTAAACAAATAACACAGCGACTCGGGGAAGCAGGGGTCCATCTGCCAGTTCTGCAGACAGATCTCTGCAGAGACGCGAGCTGAATGGTAGTTAAAGCGAAGTTGCCGAGCTCAGCAGATGGGCTCTTGTCTCCAGTGGGGGAGATTTGGTGGCGGTCCAGCAACTCTTTCCCCCCTCCAGGTTTTTGTTCCTTGTAACTGTGATTGAAGAAGCCCTTCTCTGTCTTTTCCCAGCCTTGTGCCTCTCTCTCCCACCCCACCCTGCTTTGTTTATGTGAGCAATGTTTAAATCTGAGTGATTTGTTAGAGAGGCAAGTCCCGGCTGATCTCATTTTGTGTATGTGCTGTAAAGCTCAAGCAGAAGATAATTAGGAAAATGTAATCCCATTGACTTTACACCCCACTTGTGTACATTGCAGCAACTCAGGCTTTGTGTCCCCGGAATAAAGTCTCTAAACAGATTTGAATGTAGTCAGCATCCCCATTCTCTGCCACTGGAAGTTCGTGTTATTCTGAGGTTTAGATGCTTATTCTTCTTAAAACTGTTCTTGAGATTGCCTTTAGACCTATGTGGCTTTTAAACCATTCAGTTGAAGGATTCTTGTTTGTTTGTTTTTTCCTTATGTCTTCATAGTCTGTTGGCAGGTGTCTAGATGCCTTAAATCCCAGTGTCTCCTTCACTTGCCCTCTGGGATGAGATGTCATTGACTGCATTAGATCGGCACATTTGTGATCTGCTGTGTCTTTTAGAAACCCACCTCCTCACCTCCTGACCTACCTCTTCCATGATAAAAGATGGTGAATTTGAAACCTTTCTGTAAGGAGCCACTTTGCTTTCAGTTGATTATCATTTCCCAGTATTTGGTATAGGTTTTGACATAAGCCCACTTGGACAGAATTTAATGGTAGGATGTTAGATTAATGAAAATCGCCCCCTCAGCCCTTTATCCCTACCTGAACATTTGCAAAAATTATTTTGTAGAGGGCTCTGTCATTTCTGGCTATGTCCCCTCACCTGGGACCAGTGCCTGTCTCAGGGGGAGGGTTGGGGAGGGACAGACGAAGCCTGCTAGGCAGATTGTGTGCTCTATTGATGGTAAAGTTTTGGACTAAATAGATGCCACCTTGGGCTGAGTCCTGAAATGCCCTTGCCTCGGAGAGATAGGTCTAGTTCCAGCCAACCTGCCAGTGGGACATATTTGCAGAGATAAAGGCACCTCTGTGGAATAGAAACTCTTCCAATCAGAATGTGTTCCCTCACTTGCCCCCTCAATTCTCTGCCAGCAGAGGTTTCAGTTGATTATAGAACCCAAAGAGAAGAGTGAACGAATCTTGGATTTTGATAATTCCCAGATATACTGAGTTTTGTGGGAATACGGAGGCCAAAACTTTATTGCAGTTTGTGAGAAGAACCAACTGATGGATCTGTTTACCCAGAGCACAAAGAAATCTTAGCAGGCTGAGCCTTTGTCCAAGCAGAATGGTCTGTTCATTTCCGCTGCTCACGAAGTTGTTTAGCCAAGTCCATCCTTGATATCAGTCTGTGTTTGTGCTCTTTGAACCCAACTTGAAACCCTGGTCTTATTGGGTTTAACTGGGAGATGCAATATTTCAGCTGCTGTTGCCAGTCCCTGCCCCTCACTGAGGTTGCAGCCCCCCCTCCCCGCCATGCTAATATTCATAATAGGAAGGCTTCTGTTACTATGGCAAATTGTTGGAATGAGGTGGAGATTTTTGTTTTTTCATTAGAGCCCTGCCAGCGATTATTGTGAACTCCGAGAGTTATCGTTCCATCCCGGTTTTTTATGGGATTTAAAAAGGCCCAGCAAAAAAGGCAGTCATGAAGGGGCTGGTGAAAAATGTTTGTTTATCAGCAAGTCGTAGGTGAACTGCCAATTTATTTCTCTAATTTGTTGGAAGTCAGAATTGGCTGGGGGCAGGGGGAAGACTCTACATTTTGAATTCATAGGCTATTTACCAGTGTCTCTTCTGCTTCTCCTTCTACCCCAGTGTACCTGGACTAATTTTGTTCTCTGATTTAAATCGCAATCTAGTTGCCCTGGCATCTCAATTTAAGGGAAGATTGGATGTTGTTTTTCAAAGGGAATTGCAAGTGTTTTACTCTTGTCTGAAAACAGATTGTGGCTTCTTTCCCAAGGATAAGCTTAGGAATTACATATAAATCTCAGGGTTTCATTCTTAGCAAAATGTTTTCAGCCCTCTTGTCCACACATTAGTATAAATGAATAAAACAGAGAAAAAGCCAGAAAACATCCTGACAGACAGTGTGTGAATATTTCTGATCTGCTTCCTGAGGCTGCCATTCTACTGAACACATTTTGTTTACTCTCCGGCTCCTAATTGCTTTATTGCAGATTTTGTAGGCAGCATGACAACTTGGGACTAAATGCATAAAAAAGCTTTTGATGGGGGAACAGAAGTCAACACTCATCTGTAAGGAACCAAGGAGGAGCTTTCAAAAGAACAATTTTATTTTAAAACTATCTGATAAGGACAGGTATTTTCAGATGTTTTTTATTTATTTGGCTATGATGTACCCTTCTTCTAGGAACTTTCAAAATATTCAGGGGTGCCGGGGTGGCTCCGTTGGTTGAACACCTGACTTTTGATTTTGGCTCAGGTTGTGATTCCAGGGTCGTAGGATCCAGCCTCGCGTTGGGCTCTGTGCTGAGTGTGGAGCTTAGTTAAGATTCTCTCTCACCCTCTGCCCCCTCCCCTACTCGCATACTCTTTCTCTCTCTCTCTAATAAATACATACTACATACATACGTACACAAAATATTTAAAAATATTCAGTCTGGGGTCTCCGTGATTATTCCTTAAGGGCTGTCACTCTTCTGATGAATATTTTGCACAGAAATCATGTTTGGAAAGATTACCCCAGCCTTATGTAGCAGCTGTCTCCAGAATTGAATGCTGTGGCTCTTCAAAACATGTATCTCACTGTGTTGGACAGGGACTGAGGATGACATCTCTAAGTGAGACCCAGGCCTGGCAGCTTGTAACTGAAAACACTGACATTTGACATGTGCCTCAGGGGAGAAAAAGTACCTCCTGAGAGAAAAAGTAAGGTTCATGATCACTGTCATTCTTAATGATCTCTCAACCTGTTTCCCATGTCTCAGTCTTATTTTTGGTGCCATGTCTGGAGCTTTTAATAATCCTGGATATAATAAATATCGATCAACCATTGATTAGATTTGCATTTGGCTACCAGGAACTAAGCACAATAATCCAGCACACTATATTTTGGGCTTTGCCGCTCTGAGTCTTCTCGGAGTCAGGAATCCCTTATTTTTGCTGTGCTTCAGAAAACTGCCTTCAGTTCTTCTGATCTAGCCTTCTGAGGTCAAGCTGACAAGAGGGCCTTCTTGGGGGTATCGGATTCTTTTGTTCTCACTCTACGGTATATTTTAATTCAAATTCAGAGTCTTGTGGTAGGAAAGGAATTTATAGACACGTATCTCAACTCCCTTCCAGTGATAGTCATGATGGAGGGGATCGTGCTGCTTGCCCATTGTAACAAAAGAGCATTTAACTCTCACATTGTTGCAGTTTTTAATTTTGTGAGTTTGTAAATAGTTTAGATATTAGAAACTTATTCTTAAATGAGTAGAAATCTTAATCTAAGGAAACCCAGAGTTTGTTTCTAGAAGTGATGAAAATAAAATCGCAGGTCAGCTCACTATAGCATGATACCCTTTTCCACATAACATGTCTTCAAGTAGGCTTACATATATTTAATGTTTTATATATATATTTCAAGTATGCTTATATTTAATGGTAGCTAGCTACGATTGCTAGTTCCTGGGCTAAGCGCTTTGCATACATCATGCCATTTAATCTTCACAACATATTAATAGTCTCATTTTAAAGATGATGAAATTGAGACAAGGATAAGTTAAATAAGTTGCCCAAAGTCTAAGTAAATCTAAAATAATCTACCATTATAGCCAGTAGCCACGTTTGGATTTGAAACCAAGTCAGCTGACTCCCACAGCCCTGCATTAAACTGCTCTGCTATGTTGCCGGCCTGTAGTTACTCATTTCTAATTTCTAACTTAATTAGATCCAAGAGGAATTTGAGACCTCTTCAAATAAAAGTGCATGTAAAATAACAGTTAAAAACCGGAAGAAAAAGAGAAATTCTATGAGAGCCCTTCACATTTTTGTAAATAGCAATCCCATTGCCCGTAAATTTGCATTTTCTAGTCAACATTGCCAATTTCTTAAGCTTTCTTTCCATTGGGAAGAAGGTTGCTACACTTGTTACTATTTAGGGGAAGAGGCCTTGCCTTACCACCCCTGTGTGTTTCCAGTGCCCAGCTGACAGTGTGAAGACGGACGAGAGGACTGGGGGAGATGAAGCTGGATATATGGGTTTGATTCAGGCCACCGCTGCTGAAGCACGCTTATTCAGAGCAGATGTTGGGTCAAACTGTATGGCATTTGTGACTTGGGAACTCAAGACAAAAATGGGGATGGAGGAGGAGGAGAGGTAGAATAAAACAATATTTATCGTTCTTATCTGTTCTCCACTATATGCTGTTTTGCATTTTTTTTTTGTATATATCACTGTAAACCACCTTGAATCCCTTTTAGAATGTGGCAGGATATTAATAACTGCTTATATATTTATACAGGCACACATACCTACACATGAAATATTAGATTGAGTTGACCTGTTTAATGAAATCTTTTGTTGTCTGTTGAGATAAGGGTGATGTCATAAACATAAACAGGAGGAGGATAATGACTGCCACATTCGCAGAAAAGGTGGTGAGGCATGAGCCCGGATGATGAGCGAGGGTTGGGCTTTCTGTGTGCTGTGCGACCCGTCCCTCTGGGTCCCACCGTGATTGTCCCAGGTAGTGTGACTTCTAGGCCTCTGGAACTTGAGAGTTCTCCTTAAAGCTGCATGCTGTACCTCAAAGTCATGCAGAAGGAGTACACATGTTCTTTATTTATTGCAAACAATTTTACTTCTCTTCATGCAGCTGGAGACTGTATTTGCTTTCAAACCATTGCATACATCACATGTATGTCATATTGACCTTCACTCAGCTAACCCCCCGCTCCCCACGGTTCTCATCAGAGAATCCCCTCCTTAGATTTGCGCTGGTGATATTTTACACCTAAATTCAGGACTTTGCATTAATTATTCTCATTTTGTAGATAATGAAGCAGATTCAAGGAGGCTACTGAGTCTTCCTTCTCTTGCCCTCGTACCTTTCCTCTCCTGCTCTGTGGCCTTTTCATTTTTATTTGTTTGCTCCCAGTCCTCAGAGTTATCCCCTTCTTATGGTTGATTCCATGTGTTCTTGACCAGATGATACCAGAGCACTGAATGATGGGGCTTGAGGGGATTTTCACAATATCTTCTCTGGGTGTGGAGTATTTGTGAAATATGATAAACAACTTATATTGGGTATTTCCCATACAATCATTATACTGCAATGATTGCCTTTATCTGTCATCTTCATGTACTAGGTCTCCAACCCCAGGAAGAAGGGTGAAGAAAGAAGAAACCCTACGTAGTTTGATCAGAGCCCAACAGTTCAGTCATCACTGGGTGCCCTTGACACATTCTTGCTTTGTTCTCCCCAGGAAGGTTTGGGGGTGAGTAGACCTGCTCCACAGGGCTGCATTTTGGAAACCCATGTCTAATAATTAGGGCTGCTTGGCCATGTTCAGGATGCCAAAGTCAAGTGGTGAGGTTTGTTGTGTTACAGACAAAGGTTTACTACTGGAGGTATTTTCCATTGGACTGAGGGTTGGTTTATGGGTGGCCTTTTACAGTCCAAGTTCAGGCTGGATAAGTCTCACTCAACAGGAGAGTTTCTCAGATAGCAGAACCTTTTGTTTTGATGAAGAAGGAAATTTTGGGAGATAAGGAAGGGCCTGATGAAAAAACTTCTTCCTTAAGTCTGAGCACAAAAAAGAAATCTTTTTTCCATCTCTTAGAAGCTCAAATAGACCAGGGCTGCTCTCAGCTGGGGTGGCCAGGGAACAAGAAAGTGTTGACCTGAATAATGAGTATGGCTCTTTTTATCTCTGACATCTGTATTATTCCCAGCTCTTACCAGGGGTCCCTGAGATGCTAAGACAAGCTTTGGTTCAGTTCTCAAGAACTTTTACCATTTTTTAAAAAAATATTTTTATTTATTTCTAGGAGAGAGAGAGACAGCGTGAGCAGGGGAGGGTCAGAGAGAGAGAGAGTCACAGACTGAAACAGGCTCCAGGCTCTGAGCTGGCAGTCAGCACAGAGCCCGACGCAGGGCTCGAACCCACGAACCGCGAGATCATGACCTAAGCAAAAGTCGGATGCTTAACCGACTAAGCCACCCAGGCACCCCAGAACTTTTACTACTTTTAATACTTGCCGGTATTCATTCATCATATATTTGTTGAGTGCCTTCCAGAATCAGGACAAACTGTAAGAACAATAGCAATGGGTTTCTGCCCTCAAAGAACCTCTGTCTAGAGGAGGAGATAGATTTTAATCAAATAATCACAGTAACAATACATAATTACAAAGATGGTAAATGATCTTAAAGAGAATGGACAGAAGACCCCAATTAGTCTGGTGACTAATTAGTGTGAATTCCATTTGTCCTGTCCATGAATATGGACATCCAGATGTGGGTTAGGCACAGAATGGGAGTGAAGGACCAGGGTGGGTGGATAGTAGGGAACAAGATGTTGAATAATGTGATAGTAACTATGTATAAAGGCAGTGAGTTGGTATATTTCATTTAATGCTCTTGTAGAATTTGAAGGTTTTTATCAAGTAGGTATGTCACTTTTATAATAAAAAAGATTAAAAAATAAAAACTAGGGAGCACCTGATGCATCAGTCAGTCTCTTAAGGTCATGATTTCATGGTTTGTGAGTTCAAGTTCCACATTGGGCTCTGTGATGACAGCTCAGAGCCTGGAACCTGCTTTGGATTTCGTGTTTGTTTCCCTGTCTCTCTGCCCCTCCCCTGCTTATGCTCTGGCTCTCTCTCTTTCTCTCTCTCTCTCAAAAATAAATAAACATTAAAAAAAAAATAAAGAGGCGCCTGGTAGCTCAGACAGTCGATTAAGTGTCCGACCTCAGCTCAGGTCATGATTTCATGATTTGTGAGTTTGAACCCCATATTGGGCTCTGTGCAGACAGCTTAGAGCCTGGAGCCTACTTCAGATTCTGTGTTATCTCTCTCTCTCTGTCTGCTCCTCCCTTGCTTGTGCTCTGTCTCTCAAAAATGAATAAACATTAACAAATAAAATAAAAATATAGGGGTAGAAGTGACTGATTCTTTGTGGAGCAGGTAAAGAGTTTGTTTCTTTTATTTGTTCATTCAGCAAAGAATAAATTGAGCAATTCCTGCCAAGTGCTGTATTATACACTGGGGAGAAAAAGATAATTCACTTAATCCTTGCCCTCCCAGCTTTAATGGGCCATGTTGTTTTCATCATTGTCATCTGGCCCAGTCCCCACTACATAGTAGTTGTTTAGTAAATATATGGAAATAAATGAAACAATGCACTTGCTGTACAGTGTCCAGATGACTTCCAAAGTGAAAAGGATAGCACTTAAGTGGTGTCCAGTTATTGCTGATGTCAATGCCCCCCCCCCAAGATGTGTTTGTGAATAATCTCCAGGACTCCTTTGTGGTGTTACAGTTTTGTGATAAAAAAAACATGAACTTTGGAGTTAGAGCAACTTGATTTTGAATCCTGGCTCCATCACTTACTAGCTGCAGGCCTTAAGGTTCCTTAATTTCTTTGAGTTTCACTTTCCTAATGGAAGGATGTCAGTACCTAGTGTCTAGGATTGCTCGAGGATTAAATGAGATGGTCTGTGGAAGAGTTTCAAGCATTTATGGGAATTTAGTAAGTGCTCAACAATGGATGACTATTCATTCCTTCTATTAATAAGGAGGAGTGAGGTCAACTTCGATAAGCATGTACTGTATTGAGAAGCATTGGTATTTCAGGGGCTCCTGGGTGGCTCAGTCTGTTAAGCATCCAACTTTGGCTCAGGTCATAATCTCATGGTTTGTGGATTCAAGCCCCATGTTGGGCTCTGCGCTGACAGCTCAGAACCTAGAGCCTGCTTTGAATTTTGTGTCTCCTTCTCTCTCTGCCCATTCCGCCCTCTCCCCCCCCCCATATTCTGTCTCTCTCTCTCTCACAAATAAACATTAAGAAACTTTAGAGAAGCATTGATGTTTCACTTTCTTTAGTCAAAAGCAAAGTAAAATGAACATGACCCATTCCATTACTTAGTAAGTTGGTAAATGTTTCCTTTGTGCCAAGTAGTATTAATGGAAATATAAAGTAAGTAATAGAATTACAGAAAATATGTGTTGTTGTTTTTTTTTTTAGTGACCTGTAATGACTAAGTGCACTAGGTACTGTTTTCCTCTTCCATGCTGACACTTTGGGGTGCGGTATAATAGAGATAGTTAGGTTGGGATGATAATAACAAAGTCAAGTGTGTAAGTGTGATGCTTGAAACTGACCAATTAGTGCCATACAGGGAAAGGGTCTGTCTTTTCATTCTAGAGAACCCTGGAATGTTGAAAAGGACATAGAATGGAAAGGAGGAAGGATGGCTCCTCACTCCTGGAAAGGTCCTTGAGATTCATGTCCTGTTAGTGGTTCATTAATCTCAGCTAAAATTTGAATCTTGGTGGTGTGTCAGACCCTGTGCTAACTGCTTACTGCTGATCATCTCACTGAATATTCTTAACAGCAATGTAGGTATTATTTCCCCTATTATTTATTCATTTATGAAGCTTAGAGAAGTGCAGAATCTTGTCTAACTTCCCTTGAGGAACAAGTGGTGGAGTTGGGACTTGAATCTCTGTCTCTTTCACCCTAAATTCTTAACCTTAAAGCTGTCTGCTTGCTCCGGGGTACAGTTGTACTGTGCTTCCATCTTTGTTAATGAAGGGGAGCCATTTTCTTAACATGCATTAGAGCAGTTTGAAGTCCTGTAAGATAGAGATGTGTGTGCTTTTTCTTAGTGTCCAGTGTCTAATACTATGAAATGTTAGCAGAATCATTTGTGAGGATGACTTGGACAACCGTCTGTCCAGTGAGCCCAGCAGCAGACTGTTCTCTTGCTATTCTGTTTGTTCATTAAATCAAGCGTTAAAAAAGCTTCATGTATTCATTTAAATGCTGACTTTACAGGGTAGGAGGAAGAGACATACTTAAGCGATCAATTTTACTTCTCTCTGTGATGTTTTGCCTATGAGTTTGGGTCAAATATGCATAATTTATGTGTCAATCAACTAAAATAAATTTTAAAGTTTCTAGTTTCAGGTAGGTATATTTTATAATACAACATGAATTTTTAAAAAATCAATGAAATGATCATTTGGGTAATAGGCCAGATTTAAGATACCCAAAGGATCAGATTACTCTAGTTAAGATTCTTCCAGGAGCATGAATCAAGCATTTTGGGAATAGGCATTAGTTTTGTTAGACTTACTCAGGGTAAGGTTTCAGTGGGTTAATACTGTGAGTTTCAAAAAGCTCAAGCCATCTGATATTCCTAAAAACCCTGGTCATCAGCCTGGGCTGAATGTTTGATTCTTTTATAATCATTTATCTTTATGCTATTCCAAGCCCTTGCCTGGCCCGTGGCACCCTGACTGGATGTTATCTACGAAGTTGGCTTTTGGTCTCACCAAAGACTGGGTAAAATAGGGTGGATTGTTCATGCTAATTTAGCACCATTTCCCAAAAGGTGAGCACGTCGCTCCCCATCCAAGAGTGTACCCTTTTGTTCTTAAATTCAGCAACTATTCTTGGAGAGTAAATGACATCAGAAAATTAAAAAAGTTATATCATGTGCTAGAATTTGGCCTTTGTTTAAGTAAACATTGTTCAACCTGACTATAAAATACACTGCTGGGGCCCTTTAAAACATTTTTTTGTTAGATTTTTAATTCAACTATAAAGACAATTCAAGTGAGAAACTTCAGCGCGTTGATTTTGTTCTTTGCGTCATTGCACTGTAATTAGCTGAGTTGCGTTTTAAATGCAGCACAAGAACATCTTTCTTGTCTGTTTATGTCAGAAAAAAATGGCTAATGAGCACTTATCAAAAAGATGAACATTTTTTCATTAGATTAAGTAAAATCAAAAGAGATTTATAATGTACTATTATGTTTCAGCTTGGAATAAATTGAGTAAAATAGCTAATATCTTCACAGCTTCCTGAGAATTTCTCTGCATGGCAGGATCCTCCTCCTCCACATACTTAGACTTCAGGGAAGTACCCATTTGTGGCGATTTGCTTTGTGAAATCAAGGCATGCTCCCAAAGGATTTGGAATGCCCTTAATATTATTTGTAAAATCTGAGTATCTATGAAGCAGGTGTCAAAATGGATCTCCTTTGGAAATGCTACTGTTCTTTGCTCCTTGATACAGTTCTTTAAAATTGTTTTTAAAAATGATTTCCCTCTAATTTGTGTTAGGGGTCAGTCACAGTGCCACCTGCTACTCGGTATCCTGCAGAGCATTCTTTTGAGATTTTTGTGTGTGTTCAAGTCAATGAATATTAGCCTCTGTGTTCCCAAAATATATAGACGAAAGTTGATTCCTTAGGGAAGTTTAATGTAAAAATGTACAAGTTTAAGATCCTTCTTCCTTTAAATATCACATAGATGGCAGGTTATTTTCAGGGCATCAAAGATCCTAAGACTTTACTTTCTTTTTAACTATGTGAGAATTAAAATCTGACCTCATTAGTGTCTATTTAGGATTGTACAAATACGTGCGTATCCACAAAGCAACCGATATACTAAGGCCTTGTATAGGTAAAGAAGAATCTTAACTTTCTCAAGTTTTTTTGAGTTAGCATTAAGGTGAATGGACAAGAGACAAATTCTCTGTGTAAAAACGAATGAAAAATAAACTGCTCCGGACGCTAGAGACTTAATATAATCATATAGCTTTGTTGGATGTGTATGAAGGAGGGGAACTGCTGGGTCACAGAATATATATTTGTACCATTTTAATAGATACTGTGAAATGTAGGGGAAATAATTCACACTCCCACCAGAAGAGTCTTAAAGTTTTAGTTGCTCTGTATAGTCACCAACAAAATAAAATGTTAACCATTCTGAGGGGGTTAAAAATGGTATCATTGTGGGGTGCCTGGGTGGCTCAGTTGGTTAAGCGTCCGACTTAAGCTCAGGTCATGATCTCATGGTTCGTGGGTTTGAGGCCCACATCGGGCTCTGTGCTGACTCTGAACCTGGAGCCTGCTTCAGATTCTGTGTCTCCCTCTCTCTCTGACCCTCCCCTGCTCATGCTCTCTCTCTCTCTCTCTCAGAAATAAAAAACATTTAAACATTTTTTTTTAAATGATATCATTGTGGTTTTAAGCATTTTCTTGATGGTTAATGAGTTTAGCACCTTTTACTATGCTTATTGGCCATTTGGATATCCTCTTTCATTATTTAAAGTCTTTTGTTTATTTTTTAAAAATCGGTTTGTCTATTTTTTCTCATTGATTTTTAAAAGTTCTATGTACATTTTGATTATGAGTTCTTTGCTGGATATATGTATTACATACCTTACTGGTGTCTTTTGATAAACATAAATTTTTAATTTTGAGAAAGTTATATTTATTAATCTTTTATTGTATGGTGGTAATAACAACAACAATAATAATCTTTTTAACTAATTTTTTGTCCTGTATTCAGAGATTATTTTGCTCACCCCAGTATTAAGAATATAGCCTGTGTTACTTTCTAGAAGCTTTAGTGTTCTTCTATTTACATTTAGATCTGTAATTCATGTGGAATTGATATGTATGCATGCTTTGAGGTGGGTTAAAGTTTCATTAGAAAATATCAACTATTAAGGCTCCTGGGTGGCTCAGTCTGTTAAATGTCCAACTTCAGCTTGGGTCATGATCTCACAGTTTGTGGGTTCGAGCCCCGCATCAGGTTCTATGCTGTCAGCTCAGAGCCTGGAGCCTACTTCAGATTCTGTGTTTCCTTCTCCCTCTGCTCCTCCCCGACTCACACTCTGCCTCTCTCTGTCTCTCAAAAATAAATAAACGTTAAAAAATTTTTAAAAATCAATTATTAAACATACCATCGTTTCCCCCATTGCATTCAATGGCATGTTTTTCCATAAATTAGGTGGTCTTACATAAGTGGTCTATTTCCTAGATCCTCTATGCTATTTCATTGATTTATGTGTGTATCCTGTGCCAATAGTTGTGCCAATTACCCTACAGTGTATAATATGTCTTTATATTTGGTGATATAAATTCTTTAACTTTATTCTTTTTCACGTTGGTTTTTGCTATTCTAGCTCTTTGGTCTTTCTATATAAAAATTTAAGACCAGATTATTAATTTTAATAGACAAACCATGAGGTTTTGATTGGGATTACATTGAACTTTGAGATCAATGGGGAGAACTGACATCTTTGCAACACTTAGTCTCCTAATCCATGGACATAGTATATCCCTCCATTTATGTAACTCTTCCTTAATTCCTCTCAGCAGTGCTTTGGAGTTTTCAATGTACAGGTCTTACACATTTTTTGTTAGCTTTGTTCCTAAGTATCTGGTATTTTTGATACTTGGTATCCTTAGATAGCTTACATTATAGTACTGCAAATGATATTGTTTTAAAATTTCATTTTCCTGTTGTTCACTGTTAGTATATAGAAATATGATTGATTTTTAAGCATAATGTCTGTATTCCATGACTTTGCTGAATTCATTTTTTAATCAATAGTTTATTGTAGATTGTTTTGAATATTTTGTATATACAATTATATAATTAATGATCAATGATGCAGATTTTTAAAAATAATTTTAATTTATTTTCTTTGGACCACCATGCTTAATTGAATTACAATGATGATAATGTTTAGTAGCACATTAAACATTATAATGCCTAATAGAAGTGATGACTTCAGACACCTTTGTTTCATTCTCAATCTCAGAGGAAAAGGAGATTTTCTTCTATTCCTAGTTTGTCAAGATTTTTAAACATCATGAATGGGCATTAAATCTCATCAAATTCTTTTTGGGAGACATCTATTTAGTGACTATATAATTTTTCTTAGTTAATGGAGTAAATTATGTGATTGATTTTCAAATGTTAAACCAGCCGTGTATTACTGTTATAAATTAACTTAGTTGAGATCTATTCTTTTTCTATATCATAGGATTTGATCTGCTATTATTTTTATTTGATTTTGTCAGATTTTTTTCCTCTATATTCATGAGAGAGATTGGCTGCTACTTTTCCTTTCTGGCAATAATTATTTATTGGTAAGTTTTGTTATAAGGATCATAAAATGAGTTCAAAGTATTTTTAGTTTATCCATTCTATGGCATAATTTGTATAAGATGGGTGCTGGTTCTTTTTGAAATGTTTAAAGAATTTATTTATGAAGTCATTTCGGCCTGAAGTTTTCTTTCTTTTTTTTTTTTTTTTTACAAATAGTTTATTGTCAAATTAGTTTCCACATGGCCTGAAGTTTTCTTTATGAATAGGCTTTAAATGACAGATTCCTTTTCTTTGAAAGTTTATTTATTTTGAGAGAGAAAGAGAGAGATAGAAAGTAGGGGAGGGGCAGAGAGAGAGGGAGAGAGAATTCCAACCAGGCTCTGTTCTGTCAGCATGGAGACCAACACAGGGCTTGATCTCACAGATTATGACCTGATCCAAAACCAAGAGTTGGACACTTAACCTACTGAGCCACCCAGGTCCCCCTTAATGAAAGATTCTTATTTTTAATGGACATAAAACTCTCTGGGCTATCTATTTTTTCTTGTGTCACTTTCAGTAAGTTAGTATTTTAAGAAATGTATCTGTTCATTTAATCAAAATTATAAAATTTATTTGTTTAAAGTTATTTATAATCTCTAATCTTTTAAAAAATGTTTATTTGTTTTTGAGAGAGAGAGAGTGCGTGTGTGTGAGTGTGAGTGGGGGAGGAGCAGAGAGGGAGACACAGAACCTGAAGCAGGCTCCAGGCTCTGAGCTGTCAGCACAGAGCCTGACATGGGGCTTGAATCCATGAGCTGTGAGATCATGACCTGAGCCAAAGTCAGATGCTTAACCAACTGAGCCACCCAGGCACCTCTATAATATCTCTCATCTTTTTGATGCCTGTATGATCTGTAGTGATGCCTTTTTTCCTTTTATAGTATTATTGGCATTTTATCCATTCTTTCTTATTTAAAGAGGCAACTTTTTGTTTTGTTGTATTCCTCTATTAGAGGGATTGGTAAAATATGGCTTCTGGGTCAAATCTGCTCATCACTCATCTATTCATTATTCATCACTGTAAATATAGTTTTATTGGAACACAGCAAAATCCATTCATTTATTTACTATCTGTGCTTGTTTTTGTACTACAATGGCAGAGTTGAATAGTTGTAATAGATCATATAGTTCACAAGATCTAAAATATTTACCCTTTGTCCCTTTACCAAAAAAGTTTACTGACCTCTGCACTATACTTTTTTTTCTTATTTAAATCAGTTTTGTCCTTAATTTTATTATTTCTCTTATATTTTCTTTGAGTTAATTTACTGTTTTTTTAAGCTTCTTGAGATGGATTCTTAGATCATTGATTTTCATCCTTAGATTTTCATTTAACTATTATATTTTCTCTAAATACGGAAGAGCTGTATCGCACAAGTTTTTATGCCATATTTGCATTGTTATTCTGTTGAAAATGTTTTATTATTTCCATTGTGATTTCTTATTTAACTAATAGGTTATTTACAACTTATTAATTGATTTTCAGGCATTTAAGGATTTTCAAAGTTTTTTCCTGGTTATTGATTTTTAGGTTAGTTCCACAGTGGTGAGAGAGCATAGTCTGATTTTAATTCTTTGAAATTTGTTGTTACTTGTTTTATGCCCTGGTAAATGTTTTTGTTTGTTTGTTTGTTTTTCATAACTATTCCATAGATATTTGAAAATAAGGTATATTCTATAATAATCGGTGCTATGTTAAGTTTGTTGGTCATACTGTTATAATTTTCTATATTTTAACTAATTTCTTTTCTACTTGTTCTTTCAGCTAGTGAGAGAGGTGTATTAAAGCTGCCCACTGGGATTGGGAATTTGTCTGTTACTCCTTTGTTAGTTTTTGGTATATTTGAGGCTATGTTATGAGATCATGTTGAATTGACCTATCGTTACCAAAAGTTTTTCTTTATATGTAGTAATACTTCTTACCTTAAAATCTATTCTGTCTGTTTTTAGTACATTTACACCATCCTTGTTTGTATGTTTTCCATCTTTTTACTCTCAGCTTTTCTGTGTCCTTATATTTAAATAACATGTATTTGGATTTTAAAAAATCCATTCTGACAATGTTTAACTATTATTTGGAGTATTTAGTTACAACTAATATAATTATTGCTATTTTTTCCTACCTTACTGTTTGTTTTTTGTCTCCTCTGTTTTTTTGTCATTTAATTATACATATTTCCTTCTTTTAGATTTGAAAATATATTTCTTATTGCTCAGTTTTCTTTTTGTTAATTAAATATTCTTTTTCTGTTATTTTTGTGATTATCCTAGAGGTTACAACATTCATTGTGGACTTATAGTCAAACTTAAATTAGGACTGTTACCACTTATTGAAAAATGCAAGGATCTTATAACACTATAACTGAATTTACTCCACTATCTCTTTTGCTACTGCTGAGAAATACTTTAAATATCTGTCTTTATCTATATATTTATATTATACATATATATTTTAAACCTCATAAGACATTATTAATGTTATTGTTTAAGCAGTCAATATTAATTTAAATTTACCCACTTATTTATCCTTTCCATCCTTTCATTCTTTTCTGCATTATTGTGCTTTCATTGAGAATCATTTTCCTCACTTTTAAAGAGTACCTTTCATGGGCACCTGAGTGGCTCAGTCAGTTAAAGATCTAACTCTTGGTTTCTGCTCAGGTCATGATCTCATGGTTTGTGAGATCCAGTCCCATGTTGTCAGGTGCTACATTAACATTGTGGAGCCTACTTGGGATTCTTTCTCTCTCTCTCTCTCTCTCTCAAAAATAATAAATAAACATTTAAAGAGTACCCGTCAGCATTTCTTTTAGTGTAGGTCTTCTGGGATGATTTCTCTCAGTTTTTGTTAAAATGGCTATTTATTTGGATTTCATTTTTTAAAAATGTTTTTATCTATTCTTGAGAGAGACAGAAAGCTAGAACATGAGCAGGGGAGGGGCAGAGAGAAAGGGAGACAGACACAGAATCCAAAGCAGGCCCCAGGCTCTGAGCTGTCAGCACAGAGCTCGACCAGGGGCTCAAACTCACGAACCCTGAGATCATGATCTGAATCAAAGTCAAACCCTGAACTGAATGAGCACCCAGGCGCCTCTGGATTTCATTTTTGAAGGATATTTTCTCTGAGTGTAGAATTCTAGCTTTAAGAATTCTAGTTTAAGAACTTTAAAGGTGCCATGTTTTTGTCTTCTGTTTTCCATCTTTTCCATTGAATAAGTCAGCTTATTGCTGTTGCTTTAAAGGTAAAGTATCTTTTTTTTTTCTTCAAGATTCTCTTTGTCTTTGGTTTTCAGCAGGTTTGTTGTGGTTGTTTTTCTTTAACTTAACTAGCTTGGAGTTATAAAGATTCTCAAATCTTGTCTCCATATATTTCAGCCTGGGAAACCTTTCTGTCAGTATCTCTTCAAATACTGATTCTTACCCATTTTCTGCCTCCTGTTTATCTAGAACTTATTTACAACAATTATGTCTCTTAAAAAAAAGTGGTGTCCTATATGTGTCAGTTATGCTTGTTTGTATTTTAAATATTTTTATCCGCTTGAGCTTCAATCTGAATATTTAGACCTATGTTCCAGTTAATTCATTTTTTCTTCTACTGTGACTAATCTTTTGTTTAACCTACCTATTGAATTCATAATACAGTGATTGTATTCCATAGGTTCCAGTGCTCTGGTAAAATGGTCAAATGTTTTATGGTTTTTTTTTTAACATATTAATGATAGCCTTTTGGGGCAACTTTAATTTTTTTTAAATTTCAGATGTATAGAAAACTTGTAGGAATAATGGAAACATTACAGCATATCTTCTACCTGGAGTCACAAATGTGTTCCATTTTCCCCCACTTGCTTTATCTTCCTTTCCTCCATGCACAGGTGCTATCCCCTGCCTCATTCACACACATTATTTCTTTCTGAACCAGTTGACAGGATGTTGCAGATGCTATCTTCTTTATTCCTAAATTCTTCAGTTTGTATTTACTAAAAACAAGGAGTTCATCTTACATAACCACAGTACAACTATCAAAAATAGGAAGTTTAATATTAATACAATACTGGGGCACCTGGGTGGCTCAGTCAGATAAGCATCCGACTTCAGCTCAGGTCATGATCTCACAGTTTGTGGGTTCGAGCCCCGCATCGGGCTCTGTGCTGACAGCCAGCTCAGAGCCTGGAGCCTGTTTCAGATTCTGTGTCTCCCTCTCTCTCTGACCTTCCCCTGCTTGCTCATGAGCTCTCTCTCTGTCTCTCAGAAATAAATAAAATATAAATTAAAAAAAATATTAACACAATACTATTATGTGATCTACAATGTAAACAAAAATTTTATCAGTTGTTCTAAAAATATCCCTTATAGTTACATTGTTTCCCCAGTCCGGAATGTGATCTAGGATCACACATTGCAATTAGTTGTCATGGATATTCAGTCTCTTTTTAGCAATATAATTCTTCTACCCATATTTGTCTTTCATGACCTTGATATTTTTTAAGAGTATACAACAATTACTTTTTGAATGTTCCTCAATTTTGGTTTTTCTGATGTTCTATCATGATTAGATTCATTTTATGCATTATTGCCAGAAAGAACTCAGAAGTGATACTGTGTCTGTGTCAGTCTATTGGTTTGCTGTGGGTGTTACTGACTTGGATAACTTGGTAAAATCCTACTGTCTTTGTGTGTGATGCATCATAAAGTTACTGTTAGTGATTTGTAATGAATAATTTTTGAGAGAGATATTGGGGACCATATAGATGTTATGTTCCTCACCAAACTTGTATATTTTAGCATCCGTCAGTGGTTCATGACTAAATCAGTTATACTATGGTATTTGCAAAATGATGATTTTCTAAATCCATTTTCCTTTCTACATTTATTGCTTGGCATGCTTATGTAAAGAATAACTTTTCCTCCAACTCCATTTATTAATTTAGCAGACTTTAGAATTCTTGAAAAAAAATTTTATAGATCATTTATATATTTTGAGGGGTGCAGGAGGGCAAAGAGAGGGAGAGAAAGAGACTCCCAAGCAGGCTCTACATGGTCATCATGGAGCCAGACATGAGGCTTGAACTCATGAACTGTGAGATCATGACCTGAGCCAAAAATCAGGAGTTGGACACCTAACTGACTGAGCCACCTAGGATTCTCCAAGAATTCTTATTTAATTGAGAAGGTTATAATCCATTGATCTCATTTTTAAATTTGATGTGAATATATTCCAGAATTGGCCATTTTGAAGCTCCTCAGGCAGGCTCCTATGCACTTTTGCCATCTTCTTTGAACATTACTTTCTGGCACAATGAGATGTTCTAGGACCATCTTTTATTTTATCTGCCCCAGCATTAGAATAAGTCATTTCTTAAGGCATCCTGGTTTCTTCTTGTGGAGAGTTTAGAGCCTAAGATCTGGATACTTAAATATAATCATTTTGCTACTGCAGTGCCATTGTGTCTAGGCTCAATGGGGCTAAGAAATCTCTATTTCTATCTCTGAGTTCATATTGATACTCCAAAGTTGAATCCAACACCAGAAAGTTCATTTTAGTTTTTCTCCTGTCTGTTTGTAACTCCTTTCTCCAAATGAGAAACCTGGCTCACATTATTCTTGGCATATCTACTCATTTTACCAGTCTTGGATTCACAGAAAACAGTCTCAGAATTGCTAAACCCTACCACTATAAAAAAAACATGCACTAACCAATGTTCGAATATTTTGTTAAAAGATTTTTGTCTTTAGACTGAGGGTATATAGTCAAAACTCTGTATTTGAAGGCAGTTATTTTTCCATTCAGTGTGATTGTTATTCATTTAATATATAGTTGGGCTTGTTTGTTTCTGTTTATATTTCTTCCTCCTCCATCATTGTTAATTTAACTTTATTGTCGTCGTCATCATCATCATCATCATCATCATCTTTGTGAGTATGTAAAACATTAACATGGTCTCCAAACTCAAAATTATACAAAATACTATATTCAGAGGAGTGTTACTTTTCCTTTTCCACCCCATCCACCTTTTTTTTAAGTTCGTTTATTTATTTTGAGTGTGAGTGGGGGAAGGGAAGAGAGAGAAGGAGAGAGAGTATCCCAGGCAGGCTCCATGCTTCCAGCACAGAGCCCAATGTGGGGCTTGAGCCCAGGAAACCATCAGATCACGACCTGAGCTGAAATCAAGAGTTGGATGCTTAACCAACTGAGCCACCCAGGCGTCCCCTCATCTACCTTGTTAATGTACCCTCATTTGTTTCATGTTCAACCTTCTGGAGTCTCTTTCTGTAAATATAAATAAACACATTTATATTATCTTACTAAAGCATCAGCCTGAGGGATAGGCATCTAATTTAACACATTTAGTAGCCTGCTGGAACACTCTGGGGATAGAGACTAGCTGGCCATCTTTACGCCGTCCCTTTGCCATACTCTAAGACACCAGCATTTTCTGGAAGAGAGCATTTACATGTATTTGGTCCCTTGGTTTCCGCAGCTGCTGCCCAGATGATACCTCTTGATTGCCTCACTCTAGTAGCCAGGATTGGGGTGGGGGATTGCATTCCTGGGTCCCAGGAGACTATGGCAATCAGAAAGACCGTTTTTGTCAGGGTGCCACCCACAGGACATTGCACAGATAGCAGACTAAAGCACACAGTCCTGTGAAATAGACCTCTTTGCTTGTCCTAGAGCTTTGATCTGAGAAGGCTTTAGGTTTGGCATACAGCTACAGGCCTGTGGAGCTGCTTTCAAGGAACATGGGCTGAGGGTGCTATCTTGGTGCTCTCCCTCTGCCTTGCTCCAGCTAACCAGTATCACCCAGGAAAGAGCTTATTTTCTCTTCTTTATTACACAAAAGTAGGATACTCTGTATGTTTTCTCGCACTTTGCTTATTTTGGCTGACAGCAAGTATATCCTGGAAATCACTCTATATTATACCTTTTTCATTTTTTTTAAAGTTTATTTATTTATTTTGAGAGAGAAAGAGAGACAGGGAGAGAGAGAGCATGAGCAGGGGAGGGGCAGAGAAAGAGGAAGAGACAGAATCCTGAGCAGGCTCTGCACTATCAGCGCAGAGCCTGATGTGGGGCTCAGTCCCACGAACCATGAGATCATGACCTGCGCTGATATCAAGAGTCAGGTGCTTAACCCACTGAGCCACCCAAGTGCCCCAATCAACACCTTCTTTAGTTTTTACTTACAACAGTATAATACACCATCGTGTGAATGTACCATAATTTATTCAGCCAACTTCTGTGTATATTTTATCCCAATATTTTTCAATAACAAATAGTGAAGTTCCTTGCTCATATGTATTTTTGTATTCTTGAACCTTCAAGGTAAATTCTTAGATATGAGCCAAAAGGTAAACTCAATTGTGATTTTGTTACATATTGTCAAATTCTCCATCCATAAACGTCAGGGACATTCCCACCAGCAATGGGTAGGAATGTCTCTTGCCTTACGGTCCTGTCAGGAAAATGTACTGTTAAGCTTTGTATTTTTACCAAATTTGATCATCGGAGAACAGTAACTCAGCATAGTTGTAATATCTATTATTATGACTGAAGTCCATCTTTTCATCTGTTTAAAGGTTAAAAAGACCTTTTAAGTCTTTATTTGTGAATTGTGTCTTTGTGACTTTGACTTATTTTTCTATTGTTTTTTTTTTTTTTTGTCTTAACCCCCTCAATTTTAGAGTTCTTTATGTAGTAAAGATGGATATTAGCCCTTTACCTGTGATGCCTGGTAATCATGGTTATTTTAAAATCTGTGTGAGTCTGAGTCTCTTCTCTTGTCTTTTTTAAAAAATAATTTTGAGTTTTGCCCATTTGTTCTTCTTTCCTAGTAGGCGTGGTAGGTTTTGACTGAAGGCCAGACTTTGCATATGAAAAGTTGTAGAGGCCGTAGGTGGTGTTATTTTCCTCTATAGATGATTTCATTTCCTACTGGTTGACAGATGATGTTGGCGTAGATGAGCTTGATCAAGGTGCTCAATTTAAAGTTTGTCCTCATGGTAAGGGAGTCCTGCTTGGATTGGAACTGAAGGTCTGAGGTCTTTGCCCTCCTCCTCAGCAGCCCTGAAAACTGTTTCTTGTGTCCTCAGCACAATGAGACTCCCATTTTCTCCTTGGGTGTTTGGCCTTGCAGTAGTTGCTTGCGGCTGGTTCGTCTGTCTCATCAGAGCACAGGCAGTGGAGGAGTGAGTGGATGCTCTGAGGGGAATCTGCACCGCCAGGTTCACTTCTCTGCAGCTCACCCTTCTCCAGGATGTTGGCTTATCACTTTTTGGCCCTTCTACCAACATGGCAAGACCACCATGAGTGGTACGTTGCTGCTGTCCTGAGCCTTTATTATCCACATGGTGAGCTGGCAAATACCCCGACGAGAAATAGCGGTGGTGAGTGCAGGTTTCATCAGTGTATTACCCTGTCCCCAGGGTTACAGCCTGTAAAGTTCTTCCTCCTTTATTATTTTCCCAGAGCTGCAAGAAGCTCTTCTTTTACATTTTATCTAACTTCAAGAGTGGTTCTCAAATAGAGGGGTTATCCTGATACTAGGTATTCTATTCTAGCTAGCAGCACCAGTCACATCTCCACTTAGCACATTTCATTGAATTTATACAGAAATGAGAGGACACAGGCAAATCAACAAAGCATTTTAAAATCCACAAGGAAATGGGCCTGCTCAAACACTGCTGGGGAGGGGGTCCGTTGGTACCACCTTTCCAGAGGGCATTGGTTTACATCAAAATCTTTAATACTTCCTTTGCCCTTTGACTCAGCGATTCTGCTTCTAGGTGTTTGTCCTGAGAAAATAATCATGGATGTGTGTGAAGATTTATTTACACAGGTTCTAATCACAGTCAACAAAATTGGAGTCAAAATCCCAAGTATGCAACAACGGAGGATTTGATAAATTGTGGTGCTTCGATACAATGGAATATTATGGAATTCAACATTACAAATGATATGGAAGAATATTTAAACATAATGATGATCTTTTGTCAAGCACAAGAGATTATGACACAACATCTGCAGTATGGTCCAATTTAAGGATCTATATACAGATATATAGAGATAAGACTGGAATAATGCATATAGCTGGTATTGTTGGGTTGTTGGGTGTTTCCCTCCCTTCATTATGCATATTTAAAATTGTTTCCATTTTTGGAAATTTACTTTTGTTCTAAGAAAAAAGAAATACACTTTAAAAAAAAACAAACAAAACCCTGGGAGTGCCTGGGTGGCTCAGTCGGTTAAGTGTCAGACTTCAGCTCAGGTCATGATCTCACAGTTTGTGAGTTCGAGCTCCCCGTCAGGCTCTGTACTGACAGCTCAGAGCCTGGAGCCTGCTTCAGATTCTGTGTCTCCCTCTATCTGCCCCTCCCCTGCTCGTGCTGTCTCTCAAAAAAATACATATATATGAAAACCCTGATCGTTGGTAGGTCCAGTTGATAATATTTTCTGGAAAACATTTTATTTTATATTGGTTGCCCGAGTTTTATCATCATGCCCTCAGTGGTGTTACAGATTTCATCAGAAACAGTACCTGCCCATAAGAAAGAATGAAATCTTTCCATTTGCCACAACGTGAATGGAACTGAAGGGTATTATGCTAAGTGAAATTGAAGTCCAAGAAAGACAGATATCATATGTTTTCACTCATATGTAGAATTTGAGAAACTTAACGGAAGATCATGGGGGGAAGGGAAGGGGGAAAGTTAGTTTCAAACAGAGAGAAAGGCAAACCATAGGAGACTCCTAAATACAGAGAACAGACTGAGGGTGGATGGGGGGTGAGGGAGGGGGAAAATGGGTGATGGGCATAGTGGAGGGCACTTGTTGGGATGAGCACTGGGTGTTATATGTAAGTGATGAACCACGGGAATCTACAGTACCTGCCTCAGAAATACTTGGTAGAACAGAAGACTTTCATACAAATATACTTTAAATTACTACTAGTCAGATTCAAACAGAGGCTTCCCTTGTTTCTGTCAGTGTTTGCAAAAGCCTTTTTAGTAAGGAGTCCTTTAAAAAAGTAAATAGGTTTGTGACAAAGACTTGGATTATAAGGGAAGATTTATTTCATAGAAAACAAATCTAGTTTCCTTTTGAAACCAATGGCCAAAGTGGAATGAAATTGCTTTTGTAAAACTGAAATCAAGATTTCTGCACACTGTCCTTACTCTCTGTTGGTTTCTTCTTGAAAGTCTGTTCCGAGACGGCAATCTCCAACTATGACCTATTGGGTTTTGAGGTTGCTCCCTAGGAATGTCTGTTCCTTGGGTACATCATCCAAGAACCAGAGAGTTGAGGATTGTCATTGACACCAGGAGGCCTATGGGTACTTCTTACCCATCCAGACGAGGTGGCAGGACAATGACCAGTACGGCCATGTGAACAATGCCATGTACTACAGCTACTTTGACACTGTTATCAACCACTACCTGACAGGTAGGCTTGGGTTCTGAGCCCCGTGTCCTCAAGTCAGCCCTCTCAGTTGGGAGTTCATGCGGGGCGTTCTGGGAAGAGATTCCTTCCATTTTCTTCTGCTAGTCTAGTGCACCTTTTTTGTTGAGCCAACTGAAAGTCAGATTATTCAAGAGGAGAACAGGAAGACCAAGGTGTGAGTGAGGAGAGTGTCGCCCTGCCGCTCCTGCAGCCTCAGGTGTTCGTGTGTCTTGGTCCTTTGCACTAAATTGTCAGCAAATGTGCAGGCTTTGAATCTCAAATGAACATCTACACAAAAAACCACATGTATTCAGACTTGAGCAGATGATAACATCAGCCCTCGGGCCTTTTTGTGAGAAAAGCAGCTGCTTCCCCCAAATAGAGCACATAAGGGGGAAGAGAGAGAGTAAGGGTATGAAGATGCTGTTACAGCCTCTGAGTGCCACCATGACACGATTGCCATCTGATGTGTGTTTGCAAGATTGGTTAGTATATATTTGTTCATGTTAATTCTCTTTATGAAAGATTGTGTCGTGTAGACATCTGAGTAAATCCTACCTCCACTTTGAGTTAGCTGTGCAGTTTTGAGCAACTTCTTTAACTATATGGAGTCTTCTATAAAAGTAACTCATATTTCTTGAGTGCTTTCTCTGCTTCCAGCATTGTGAAACATTTTACAGAGACTTTTTAAATTGAGGGTATAATTGACATAAAACATTATACTAGTTTCAGGTGTACAGTGTTTGTATAATACTCGATATTTGTATACACTGTGAAGTGATTGCTGCAGTATGTCTAATTACTATCCATCGCCATACAAAATTACAAAAACTTGGTTTTGTTCTCATGATGGACACATTTAAGATTTATTCTTTATTATTGACTATAATCACCATGCTGTGCATTACATCCCTATGACTTATATCTTAGAACTGGAAACTTGTACCTCTTGACCCCCGCCACTTATTTTGCTCACTCTCCAGCTCCTCTTCCCCGTGATACCAGCATTCTGTTATCTGTATCTGTGAGTTTTGTTTTGTTTTTAGACTCCACATATAAGCAAGTTCATATGGTATTTATCTTTCCTGACTTAATTTCACTGTCATAATAGCCTCAAGGTCCATCCATGTTGTTGCAAATGGCAAGGTTTCATCTTTTTATGGCTGAGTAATATTCCATCTCCTTTATCTGCTCATCCTTCCAACGTGGACACTCACATTGTTTCCATACCCAGGTTGTTGTAAATAATACTGAAATGAACACAGGGATGCATGTATCTTTTCAAATTAGTGTTTTCGTTTGCTTCATATAAATACCCAGAGGTAGAATTGCTGGATCATATGTTATTTCTATTTTTTATTTTTTGAAGAACTTCCATACTGTTTTCCATTGTGGCTACACCAGTTTAAACTCCCACCAGAGGCCACAAAGGTTCCCTTTTACCCACATCTTTACCAATGGTTGCTCTTTGTCTTTTTGAAATAGCCATTCTACCAGGTATGAGGTGATATCTCCTTGTGGTTTTGATTTGCATTTTCCCCTGATGACTAGTGATATTGAGCATCTTTTCGTGTGTCTGTTGGCCATCTGTATGTCTTCTTTGGAAAAATGTCTGTTCAGATCCTCTGCCCATTTTTTAATTGGATTGTTCACTTTTTTGCTATTGATTTGTATGAGTCTTAAAATATATTTTGGATGTAACCCTTATCAGATATATGATTTGGAAATATTTTCTCCCTTTCAGTATGTTGCCTTTTCATTTTGTGGATTGTTTCTTGTGTGTGCAGAATTTTTTTAGTTTGATGTAGTCCTGTTTATTTTTGCTTTTTTTGCCTGTTTTTTAATTTTTATTTTCTTGATGTTTATCTATATTTGAGAGAAAGAGAGACAGAGCATGAATGGGATAGGGGCAGAGAGAGAGGGAGATACCAGAATCTGAAGCAGGCTCCAGGCTCTGAGCTGTCAGCACAGAACCTGAGGGACTTGAACTCACAAACCATGAGATCATGACATGAGCCTAAGTCAGAAACTTAACAGACTGAGCCACCCAGCACCTCTTGTTGCCTTTGTTTTTAAAGTCAGTTCGAAAATGTCACCGAGGGTGATATCAAGGAAAAGTTTACCACCTACGTCTTCTTCTAGGAGTTTATGATTTCAGGTCTTACGTTCAAGTCTTTAATCTATTTTGAGTTATTTTTTGTGTGTGGTATAAGATAGTCTAGTTTCATTCTTTTGCACGTGGCTGTTCAGTTTTCCCCAAACCAATAATTATTGAAACTATCCTTTTCTCATTGTATATTGTTGCCTCCTTTGTTGTAAATCAATTGACCATGCATGCATGGGTTTATTTCTGGGCTTTCCATTCTGTTCCATTGATCTGTGTATCTGTTTTTATGCCAGTACCATACTGTTTTGATTACTATAGCTTCTAGTATAGTTTGAAATCAGGCAGCATGGTATCTCTAGCTTTGTTCTTTCTCAAGATTCCTTTGGCTATTTGGGGTCTTTTGTGGTTCCCTACAAATGTTAGGATTGTTTGTTCTATCTCTGTGAAAAATGCCACTGGGATTTTAATAAGGATTGCACCAAACCAGTCTTAAGTCAGTGACTGATGGGAGTTGGTGTATAAATACCCCAGCTTCCTCACTTCTTGGATGAGATAACTCTGAGCCACCCACTTTACATAGGTTCCCATGCTTCCCCAGTAGGATTAAGATCCAGTTTCCATATTGGTAGCTTTTTAAAAAAATTGAGTTAAAATTTATATGACATAAAATCTCTTTTAACTATTTCAAAGTATACAAACTCAACGGTTTTTAGTATAGTCACAATATTGTGCAGCCATCACTACTATCTGATTCCAGAGCGTTACCATCACCCCAAAAAAGAAACTCTCATTTCCTCTCTCCTCCCTGTCCTTGACAACCATGAATCTACTTTCCATCTCTATAGGTTTTGCCAATTCTGGACTTGTCATATAAGTGGAATCATACACTATATGGTCTTTTGTGTCTGTCTTCTTTCACTTAGCAAGATGTTTCAAGGTTGATCCATGTTCTAAAATGTGTTAGTACTTCATTTCTTTCTATGGCTGGATAATACCCAATTGTATGGTTATGCCACATTTGGTTTGTTCGTGTATCAGTTGATGGACGTTTGGGTTGTTTCTACTTTTTAGCTTCTAAGAATAATGCGGCTATGAATATTTGTGGACAAGTTTTTGTATGGACATGTTTTCACTTCTTTTGGCTATATATAGAGAGAGAATGGAATTTCTGGGTCATATGGTAACTCTGTGTTTAACTTATTTAGGAGCTTGTTGACCGCTCTCCACAGTAGCAGGGCCATTTATGTCTCCACCAGCCATGTATGAGGGTTTCAGTTTCTCCATATCCTTTTTAACACTTATGATTAACTAGCTTTTTTGTTATAGCCATCCTGGTATGTGTGAAGTGGTACCTATTTTGGTTGATTGATAGTTCCCTAATGACTAATGATGTTGAGTGCCTTTTATGTGCTTGCTAGCCTTTGGTATATCTTTTTGGGAAGAAGTATCAATTCATTTTCGAATTGGGTTATTGTGTTTTTATTGTTGAGTTGCAGGAGTTCTTCAGATATTTTGGCTCGTAGGTCCTTATCGTATATGTGGTTTACAAATGCTTTCTCCCATTCTGTAGGGTATTTTTTTCACCTTCTTACCAGTGTCTTTTGAACAGATGGAAATTTTAAATTTGATGACAGAGTAGTAACTTTTTAAAGTAGCTAAGGCTTTATTGGCTACTTCCCCTTCCTGTAACTTCTGTATGAACACTTAATCCACAAAAAGTACGTCATAGTTCTTGCCCGCATTGCAGGTTTGCGGTGCTAGTGAACTGAAATTTCTTCTTCTTTCAAGAGGATATGTATAGAACAGTTTTCACTTTGAGTGTTCCTGGTTCTCTCTTGGGTGTTTTCTGGTCCTGAATCTTTAAACTAATTTTACTTTGTGTGCACCTGTCAGTAATTCTAGAAATAGCTTATACTTGGCTACCTAGGAATAATAAACTGTTTTTTCAGCACTCATTTTAGCTTTTAGGAGAATGTGTGCTTTACAGTTTGAAATCCACAGCAGGAGGTAAAAACAGTATTTGAGGCTATTTGTAATTCCATGTCATTTGTCCCATAGGGAAACTTGACCGCGAGTTTTTCCAGTGAGCTCAGTACTACTCACTCTTTTTAAGGAAGCAGCAGCCTGGTCACTTGTTTGGGTGGACTCTTAATCTCAGTGTAGTTGAGACCTAGTGGTGTATCTTAGTTTGGCTGCTGTAACAAAATACCAAAGCCTGGAGGCGGGGGGGGGGGGGGGGGGGTGGTTAAGCAACAGAAATTTGCATCTCACCGTCCTGGAGGCGGGGAAGTCAGACCCAGGTGCCAGCACAGCCGAGTTCTGGTGAGGACCCTCCTCCTGGCTTGCAGACACCTGCCTACTTTCTGTGTCCTCACTTGGCCAAGGGCAAAAGCTCAAGTCTCTTTCTCTTCTTATAAGGACATTAATCTCATCATGGGCGTCCACCCTCAGGATCTCATCTCCAAGTAATTACCTCCCGAAGGCTCCATCTCCTAATACCATCCCATGGGGCCTTATGTTTTGAAGTTATGAATTTGGGGGGCAACATAGCCCTGCAGTTCATAACACAGCATGTTTGTGGCTTTTGAATATCTCTCATTTATGAATGTGGAAAGTCAATGTGCAGATAATGATGACTGAGTCCTTTATCCATTGAAGACTGTGTCTGTGTGTCCCAGTTTGTTTGAAACTGTTTCACCCAAGGCCTGTTTCCGCCAGTTTGGGTGTGTGTAGGGAGGGATAGGAGTTGGCAGCACATAAGGAAGAATTCCTTCTATTCCTTCTATTCACTCTATTCCTGACAGAATAGAGTGCCCCTTCTCACGTAGAGGTTTTCAGATATTACACATTTACTCCAAAATTGTGAAAATGCCCTGGCCACTGTGTCCAGGGACTTCCTAGTCATGACATACTTTTTCTGGAGAGCTAAGGATTGGCTGGCTGTCAGAAGCCAAGCCAGCACCACATAAAGGTGTGAGAACATGGGGAAGACCAGCTGAGGGGAACCAACCTAGTCTTGGCCGTGTGAGGTCATGTGAGGAAGGGCAGTTGGTCCACCTGAAGCAATGCATCCTGGCTTGGCTGGCACACTCTCCCCTTTTCACCTCACTCTCTAAAAATGGGTAGTGCTGTATATGCGCCAAACACCCATGGGATAATCAATGATTAACATTCCGTCCAGAACATTCCTCTTTGAGGGGAATTTTCTCTCAGAGAGGGGACGAGGGAGTTGTGGAGGAAGGGCATGGTGGAGAAGGGTGAGAGAGCAGAAGAGGCTGCGGACTGCCCAAAGTTCCCATCACTTTGACACGCGGAAGGGGTTAAGTCATTCTTGAACAGTTTATCGCTCATCAATTGTAATTAAATATGTTTATATTAAATTATGTTCTGTAAT
Source organism: Hyaena hyaena (assembly GCF_003009895.1). NCBI lineage: Eukaryota > Metazoa > Chordata > Mammalia > Carnivora > Hyaenidae > Hyaena > Hyaena hyaena. The sequence goes on from NW_024080706.1 coordinate 3,929,823, forward strand.
TAATGTAAAATCCTTTAGCCTGTGCTGTTATTAGAACCAGATGCTGAAGTACCAACAATATTTCAACATGACTGTGCTGCCTCGCCAGCTGTCTGACTGTAATTACTTTAATCTCAGCTTGTTATCTAATTATCACCTTTGTAAAGGGAAAAGTGCTCTCTAATGCTTACTGATTGTTTCAGAGGATGATGAGGAGCGGGGAACAGCTGTCAGAGATCGTTGGCCCTGCTTATCACAGGGAAGGAACTTATCCTGAAGCCTATTCAGGGCAAAACTGCTGGCGGGTTGTGGGGGGGGGGGGAGCGCGGAAGATGTCCTAGGCAGGAACTGGAGGGTAGCCCATGAAGGGAGGTAGTTGGCCAGGTGGTGAAGGGCGCGGCCCCCCGGGGATCAACTGCCAGGTAACACCTGCCCGTCGTCCAGGGAAGGCTGGAGGACAAGTTACTCCATCTGTTTGACTCAGTTGCTCTGTCTGTAACATGGAGCTGGTTGTAATGCTAGAAATCTACCTTAGAGGATTGTTGTGAATATTCAGTGAGGTAATTCACGAGATGAAGCCCTCCGCACAGTGCTTGACAAAATGTACATACTCAATAACTATTCTTTTAACTATTTAACTATTCTTCCTTTAAAAAAAAAAAACAAAAAAAACTCAGCACCAGTTATCTCCATTTCCACCTTAGCCTTCATTTCAAACAATTGAGAATGGTATCTAAATGCCAGCAATTTGGTATTAACAGTTTGTTTTCCAAATTATGTTTAAGTTCTGTCCTTTTGGGACTGAAATTTACCTTTGCATGGCTGTTTCAGAAACAGTTCACCATATCAGTCAAGAGTATAGATCAGTATTGTCAGGGAAATCTTGAAGCGCTCTCTCTCTCTCTCTCTGTCTCTTTTAAGTTTATTTTGAGAAAGAAAGAGAGAGAGAGTGAGCAGGGGAAGTGCAGAGAGAGGGAGAGATAAAGAGAATCCCAAGCAGGCTCTGTGCTGTCAGCACACAGCCCGACGTGGGGCTTGAACTCACGAACCACAAGATCATGAATTGAGCCATTGGATGCTTAACTGACGGAGCCACCCAGGAACTCCTTGAAAATGTTGAAGCTCTTAAGGGCTCCTGTCAGAGGGGAATTGGCCCCACTTTACCCGCTTTGAAAATAGCATGCCTTTCTGCCCGATTGGCCTGTGAGCCCCTCATGGGCAGGACAGTACCTTCATCATTTATATATACTGGTATATTGCCTTGTGGGGATACATATTTTGTCCTCAGTGAATGTTCCTTAAAAGAAAGACACGAAAGAACCCATTGTCAGACCGTGCTGGATCACCCGGGTTTTTTCTTTCCCAAGGGTATGAGGAAGCACTGCCTGCGGGGACCAGGGCAGCAGGTCTGTCCCTCGTGACTGTTCTTGCCCCTGGTTACTCCCTCGTCCTCATCATGCCAGCAAACTGCCAGAGCACCCAGTGGGATCTCACCGTAATGGTGCTGCGTCCGCTGTGTTTGGAGCAAGAGACCAGCGCCGGCATACCCCGAGCATGCTACCGAGGAGGGCAAAGTAGTGCGTCTTTCATGTCAGGAATGCCCTGCTGCAGAGAGGCTGCCTCATGAGCAGGGCCCCCAGCCATTCATCAGAAGAGCATTAAGGGTCATGAACTTCATGTAAACTCCCTTCGGTAGAAGGTATAAACCAGGCTCTGTAGTCACTCTTTGTTATCGTGTCTTTGCCCATTGATGGAAATATCCCCACATGAGAGCAATAACCTACAACGATTTCCTTATGGAAATCTCTGCCTGCAGTCTTCTCTCTTGTCACTTCCGTCCTTACTCTTTTCCCGCGCGCAGCAGCAAACTGCCTATGATTCCTTGCGAGCGGCTTGCCGCGTCTCTGCTGTGGCCTCTTCCTGGAATGCCCTTCCGCTTATTCTTCAGTGATCTGCTCTTCCCAGCTTTTTGTGACCAACCCACCACCACCCCTCAAGCAGAATATGTGCCATTCTCTGTATTCCCATAGGGTCCTGGATTTTCTAGATTAGAGGCCCACAAATTTGCAGTGAACTGCCAGGTATCAAACATGTTAGGATTGGTTGACCCTGGGTCTCTGTTGCAACCTCTCAGTTCTGCCGTTGGAGTGGGGAAGCAGCCATAGGCAACATGTAAATGGACATGTGGCTGTGTTCCAATAAAACTTTCTGGGAGCTCGCTACGTTTTCTACTTTCTCTGTGCTCTTGTGTTTTTATAGCTTGAGTCATTTTTCTGGCTACTTGGTCATAGATTATTAATGTATCATTACTGAATTTTCCTCCTGTAATGACCTGTCACCCTAATCTGAACTCCTCAAACTAGGAGCTGTAGTGTCTTAGCCTTGATTTCCCCCATGAAGAACTGAGACAAGATTTTGTATATGGGTAGTTTGCTTTAGAAATTGATCCTAAGGAGCAAGAGTGGGGACCCGGGAGGTCTGAGCTAGAAGAAGGGAAGCCAGCCCAGTGCTACTGAGCTGATCAACAGGATAGGCACCAGCAGCTGGATTCCACTGGGGACACATGGAGAGAGAGCCCATACTAGGGGCCCCACACCTGTCTGCCCACAGGACAGAAATGGGGAGCAACTTACCTACTGGTTCCATCCCTCACTGGTCAAGGTTTGCGCCACACGGTGGTCGCTCCCCGATTTTTCCGAGTCTATGCATGTGTTGGAATCACTGAGCAGATTCCTGGAACCTCTCATGAGGTTGGGGCAGAGACACCCAGGGCAGGAAGCAAGAGGCTCTTCATGCTGCCCAGGCAGGGTGCTGTCAGGTCACTCCCTGCGCGGCCAGTTGCTGCAGCGAGGCTGGAGTGAAGAGGAAGCTTCAGGGATGGGAGGCAGCCTGGCGGAAGCATCGACCGCATGGAACACACGTTTTCTGCTGCAAAGCACAGAAGGTTGTATTTGCTGAGAGCGCTGGTTAAGAGGGCGCCTGTTGGTGCCAGACCGCCCTGGTTCCAGTCCTGGTCCCCCCCCACCCCCTTACTGAATGTATAATCCTAGGCAAACCCAACAGCACCTCTGTTCCTCATTCCCTTGTCTCTAACGTGGGGACCACAGTACTTAGAGCAGAGGCTGTGGTGAGGTACAGCTGCTTGGGAAAGGACCCATGTTGTGCTCAGCAGATATTAATTCTTAATAGGCACTTAGTAAATACTAAAGACTTTTTAAAAGTGGCCTTTTGTAAGTCAATGCAGCTATCTTTGCTTATTTATTTACTTTCTTGGTTATTGTGTGTCTTTTTAAAAAATTTATTGATTGTAGCTGCTTAAAAAAATGGAAAAGTGAAAGACAAATCAGTAGGACGACATGTCTCCAAGAAAATGGGAGGACATAGATTTCTTTGAGGATGTGAAGAATTTTCTTGTGTGTTTTCTTTAAAAAAAAAAACTTTATTACCATAGTATAGTTGACATACAGTGTTACATTATTTCAGATGATCTTTGTTTATTTTTGAAAATAAAATACACTCTTTCCAAATTGAACTTGAAATATCTTACCAAAAAAGATGTGTTTAAATAAATACTTTTTACTGGAAATTGAAAAATAAGAAAATAGAGAGGCACCTGGGTGGCTTAGTCAGTTGAGCGTCTGAGTTTGGCTCAGGTCACCATCTTGCTGTTCGTGAGTTCAAGCCCCGCCTCGGGGGCTCTCCCAAAAATAAATAAACATTAAAAATAAGAAAAAGAATTAAAAAGTAAGAAAACACAAAACAAGCAGGAAAAGACATAAGACACCAGCCTAGGGGCGCCTGGGTGGCTTAGTTGGTTAAGCGTCCGACTTTCGCTTAGGTCATGATCTCACGGTTTGTGGGTTCGAGCCCCGCGTCGGGCTTCATGCTGACTGCCAGCTCAGAGCCTGGAGCCTGTTTCAGTCTGTGACTCCCTCTCTCTCTGACCCTCCCCTGCTCACGCTGTCTCTCTCTCTCTCTCTCCTAGGAAAAAAAAAAAAAAAAAGACACCAGCCTAATCCTGGTACTGTGGTTGAGCATGACCTTAAACTCTGAGCTTCCTCGTGCCCAAGAAAACAGGGGACCTGGATGAGCCACGAAAAACATATTTCTTCCCTAGAAACAGACTTTTTCCCTCTCAAATTAAATTCTAAAAGGGATTTAAAAGAATTTACCAAGGAGGCTTGAACAATAAAGTCATATAAATGTAAATAGCCTGGGAAGAAGGGCTTTATCTGTTTTGGGCTTGACCAGGACTTGGCATCTGTGGGTGCTCCACGAATTAAAGAATAGTGGGAAGTGTTTCCAGTGGCAGATTTTCCTAAGAGGCAGCATCCTGCCTCTGATGCCTGGTATAAAAGAGTGACTCTACCGGTAAAGGTTTGGAGCCTGGCTGGAGGACAGAGGTAGTGACTCTGCTGCTGGGGGTATGTTTGGGAGATTGAGGAGCAACCATAGCATTTTGGCTGGCCTCCTGGCTCAGAATGTGGCCCTGACCCCCGCCAGCCTCTACTGCTCCCTCTTTCCGGTGGCCCCTCTCCTTATTCAGCATCTCAGGCTCAGTGAGCAGACTGCATGTCTTCTTCACCCGGGCAGGAGATAACAGTCTCCTGTGCCCCTCAGCCAGCACAAGGCTTCTCTGCTGGGGAGGCCTTGAGCTGTCCCAGTCAGGCAGGCATCCTGCAAGGCTCAGTCGTCATTTCTCCTGCAGTCTGGTATCTCCCAGACCCCAAGACAAGGCCACACTCCCTCTTTAGTACATTTGCATCTCGGGGCTTCTATTAACATAAGGAGACTCTGTCAGTGGGAAGGCCTCAGTTAAAGTACTATGATCTGGCTCCTCGAGCCCAAGGAAATCTCATTATAAATAAAGTAATCTCATTTGCGGGTGTGTTCTATAACCCACAGCCTGGGAAATGTACGGATACAGTAAGCCTGGGAAGTAGGGCTGTCAGATTAATACATTGTGTGAAAATTGGGGCCGGAGGTCACCAGTCTCCTGATACACAAATCTCCCTCTGAGAATCTCATTTCATTCAGACTATCAGTTAGATTAGAAATACCCTAATTATCCCACTGAAATTAAATTACTTTATGTTAGGGTGATATAATGAACAACCATAAAGAGGATATATACAACCAATCATCTTATTAGTCACAGCCAGACCAGACCATACACTAAACGGACCTTGCTGGTTATTGTCAGCTAGTCTGCCGCACAAAAAAAGAGGGACGAGAGAAAGAGGAAACTGAGAGAGGTTAGCCTTGGTTCCGTTTTTGGCCGTTCGTGTTTTTCCTGGGCAGGTGTGGGTTCCTCCTATGTTCCTCTGCTGAGTTGCTAAGAGTTTCTCCCCAAACGCACCACTTCGTCTTTAATGAAAGAGCTGTGAAGAGAGTCCACTGCATTCTTGATGTTATTTACGGCCATGGTGGAGTGAGGCCTCATGACTTAATGGAGAGGGCCAAGCATTGACTGTCTGTAACACAACCTTCACAGCACCTGTCAAGTGGTAATGACCTTGTTGCTACGGTGCACTTGTCCTCCACTGAAACACTAACCTCTATCACTTGTATTTGTCAAATAATGTCCGCTGGTATAAAGAATTACCCCCAAGTCTCAGTAATGCAACACAATAAAAGTCTATTTCTTGTTCAAATGACTAACACAGGTCAGCATCTGTGTGTGTGTGTGTGTGTGTGTGTGTGTGTGTGTGTGTGTGTCCATGCAGTCATTCAAGAACCCACGTTGTGGCTCTGCCCCACTCCAGCTCAGCATTCTCAGTAGTGGGACTATCAGTATCTTAGGGCTGGACAATTCCTTGCTATGCAGGGCTGTCTTGGGCATCGTAGGGTGTTGCATGCATCACTGGCCTCTACCCACTAGATGCCAGTAGGACATTCTCCCAGTGTGACAACCAAAAATGCCTCCGGACGTCACCAAAAGTTCCTGGAGAGAGGGGGACAAAATTGGCCCCATTTAAGAACCACTGCTCTAAGTCAGTGGAGCCTCCTGCATTCATCAAGGAGATGGGAAAATACAGCGAGGAAGCTTCGGCAGATTTCTATAAGCCACTCCTGGAAGTGCACACATCATTTCCACCTATACTTTGCTAGGCAGAAATCACGTGACCTCATCTAACTGAAAGGGTGGCTGGAAATGTAGTCTAGAAGTGTCCTCTGGAGTAAAAGGAAATGGAGTTTGTTCAAAATGTAGCATTTCCTGCCACACTGACATTCTTCAAGGACAAACCAAGGATACGCTAGAACCTGAGATTTGGCACCTCCCTTTACTAGCACCTGAGGCTTTCAAGACTGCTGAATGCCACCATGGGAACCTAGCTAGGCCTGCCTTTTTGTGTCTCTACTGTCCTTTGTCTCCCTCTCAAAGCTCATCTGTCTTGCCTTCATTTGTGCCGAGCCCTGATTTCTAATTAAATAATCTAATCAATCTGATGTGGTCAAAGAAAGCTGATGGGCTCATGCCCAACTCTTTTGAGGAGCATCATTATGAATTTCTCATAGAAACAAAAAAATGGTGGGCATGTGAAGCACTCTAGCAGATTGGGCAGAGAGGAAGGGGCAGAACTCTATTTGTGCCACATGGTTATGGGAAGATTGTTATAAATACTAAAAAAAAAAAAACAAACCATGGCAATAGTTTAAAAATTAATACCATTATCTTAGGTAGATCTTTTTATTAAATGATAAGCAAATAAATAATTTAATAAAATAAGCATGCTATGGACTACATGTTTGTGTTGCTCCAAAATTCACATGTTCAGATCCTAATTCCCAGTGGGATGGTATCAAGAGGTGGGGCCTTTGGGGACTAATTGGGTTTGGATGAGGGCATGAGAGTGGAGGCCTCATGGGATTAGGAAGAGAAGGAGAGTAGAACTCAGTCCCTAGCCATGTGAGGACACAGCAACAGGGTGGCCATCTGTAAGCCAGGAAGGAAGTCCCCACCAGTACAAAATCTGCCAGCACTTTGATCTTGGACCTCAAGACTCCAGACCTGTAAGAAGTAAATATCTGTTGTCTAAGTCCACCCTATCTATGGTACTCCATTGTAGCAGCCCAAAGTAAGATAGAGAACAATGTACTTTATTTTTTTTAAATGTTTTATTTATTTCTAGGAGAGAGAGAGAGAGAGAGAGAGAGTGTGTGAGCAGGGAAGGGTCAGAGAGAGAGGGAGTCACAGACTGAAACAGGCTGCAGGCTCTGAGCTGGCAGCACAGAGCCTGACGCGGGGCTCGAACCCACGAACCGCGAGATCATGACCTGAGCGAAAGTCGGACGCTTAACCGACTAAGCCACCCAGGCGCCCCGAGAACAATGTACTTTAGCTCCTAAACACATCAGTTACTACATAGGGTGAACCTTTGTTCAGACAGTTTGGTCTTTTGGGTGACCAGCTCCCTTCCTCATCTCCAGCGCACAAGCACACAGGTAGTAACTGGAGGTTAAATTGTTCTTATAATTATCATTTTTAGGAGCAAGCACACACTTGAACTTCTCTCTTAGGCCTCGGATATGCAAATAGAGATAGTTGGAAAGAGATTACCAGGTGTGTGTTGATATCCCATTATTGGAGTTAGTACCTCAAGGGTTTTCCCCGCCTCTCTTCTCTAGGTTAACTTTTCCTTTTAGTTCTCAGCTGAAAGGTCACTTCCTTGGGGACACCTTCCAGATATGCTCACTAGGTATAATTCCCCTCTCCAGGGCTCTCTCAGTACCACCCAAGCTATAAATTGACAGAATTGTGGTTTTTCATTGGTTGGAATCATTATTTGAAAGTATCTTGTCTCCGTCATTCAATTGTGAGCATCTTTTTTTTTTTTTTTAAATGTTTTATTTATTTCTAGGAGAGAGAGAGAGACAGCGTGAGCAGGGGAGGGTCAGAGAGAGAGGGAGTCACAGACTGAAACAGGCTCCAGGCTCTGAGCTGGCAGTCAGCACAGAGCCCGACGCGGGGCTCGAACCCACGAACCGCGAGATCATGACCTAAGCGAAAGTCAGACGCTTAACCGACTAAGCCACCCAGGCGCCCCTCAATTGTGAGCATCTTGAGAGCCATGACTGGTAGCTGTTTTGTTGTTATATCCCAGGTGTGAATACATTTTTACTGCATGAGTGAATTAAGGATTTGGGCTCTCTGAAATATTAGTCAATCAGGCTTTACACTGAAATGCGACCTGTTTGATTCACTGCAGAGCTGCTGACAATTTGGAAATCTGATTTTTATAGTTTTGAGGGGTGCCCCCAAGAAAGCACAGGTGTCCAGTGAAAATGGTGTTGCATTTATTCATGCACCTTGACTTCATTGTTTCTACTGGAAATCTTAAAGAGCCTGTGAACCCCATAGTCATCCAAAGCCTTTTTTATTTAAAATGAGTGTACCTGGGCAATCCTTTTGCTACTTGCAACCCAGGGGCATGACTATGGTAGAAAGCATGGTTTGCAGGTAGATAGTCTTGCTTTGGGCCAGGAGAAGACTACTAATCATGTAGCGGTGATGCCAGTGATCTGAGTTAGCTGTTTCCCTACCCAGGTTAAGGGATGGGGTGAGCGCCTAAGAGGGTGTAGGTGTGAATGTCAGAGAAAGGTTTGGTAACTCCTCAAGAGCCTGAGCCTTTTATGATTCACGCCATGCAGCCATCTCTCAGCTCTGAACAGAGTGAGGTATGAAGTCATTTCCAAAGCAGCGTCTATGAAATTCCATTACACGGTGCTTTTCAATTTAAGGGGAAAGACCTTTGCAGAAACTAATTTGCAGTTGCTTTAATCATGGGGCTCAGAGATAGCACACTTTCCCCATCGCTGCTGCTAAAAAGACTCACACTGGTTTTGCAGATTGGGCTTCCCTCCCCCCACCCCACCCCCACCTCAGCTCCTGGATTCCTTCTGTGGTTGTGGTACATCCCCTAATTTTTGCAATCTTTTGAGACACAAAGGGAGTAATTATATTCAGTTCTCCTGGTGAATGTAAATGTTTTGGAATCAGAACCCATTTGAAAACACTCAGAGTTAAATCAAAGCAAATGAAATCGCTCTAGGAAGGAGATCATCTTGAGGCTGTTTCTTCTCCCCTGACAGCTTCTCCTGCCTCCCCGGGCCTGTCTCTTGGATTCCCTTGTTCTCGGAACACTGACCCCACTGTGATTGCCCTTGACCTGGAGAAGGGTGGCCAGGGACTATAGAAAGTGAAAAAAAGCACTTGATCAGGAGTCAGGAAACCTAGGTCCAGTCTCAATTCTCCAGTTGGCCAGACTTAGTCCCTTAGGAAATTCATTAAGCCTTTCAGGGTACCTTATTTCTCAAATGAATGCAATAGCACTTACCTTGAAAATCACATGAGGTTTGGGGGAAGACTGGGTGAGGAAAAACATGGGAAGCCACGTGGTTTCTTACCCATGGATTGTTAGGGAGTTGGTGACACTGGCTCACTAAGGTTCTTTATTAAACAGTAGTCACCTCAGTCAAAAGACTTCGTTACTGACCCCAAACTCCCCAAGATAAAGGTCACAGCTGCTTGAAATTTCACTGGGTTTAAAGCTTTATAGCTCTTGGAGTCTCCTGTAAAAATAGTTTCTGGGGGAAAAAAAAATCACACTAAGTAACCCATTTTTAGTTATATCCAACATTTAGCAGAGATTTGTTTATCAGACAGCCATTGACTTGTTGGGGAGAAGAACAAAGAGACTGAGATGTGGAAACAGGCGAGTTTTATAGGCTGAGAGTTTTGTGAGAGTGTTGAGGGGAAGTGGAGGAAGTTGTGAAGATCTTTATAACGTAGTGTTCTGACAGACGTCAACACAGATTTGGACGAGATAAGGGACAGGGGCCAGTAATACATCGGGTACTGGATTAAGTATTCCACTTGCTTAGTGAATATTAGTCATTCTTTTTGGCTGTTAGCAACCAAACACACTTTATATGACTACAGGAATCTCCTCCCCTGCAACACACTCATTACAGAACCTGAAAATGCCAGACACTTGTTTTCCCAGCCTCCTTTGCAGCTAGGATGCTGGTGAGTGGTCCAGGCTTTTGCCAATGCATCTGCCCCAGGCTCTGAACTGGCAGCTGCTGATGTGCTGAGGTGGGGATTGGTGAGGGTGGTGGTCCTCCGGCAGCGCCATCCTGCTTGAGGTGGCGGCCATGACAGTGTTTCTGGTGTCAACATCCAGACTGTGTCTGGGGATCGTGGGGCGGTGGCAGAAGTTTCTCCAAGGAACTCGCTCTGGGATGTGACTTTGGGTGTTATTCCTGACAACATCAGCTTTAAACCTGTTTTTCAGTCCGGCAGAGATCTGTGGGCTCTCCAGAATCCTTTTGATAAAGCCCTTTTTATCCTAAATTAGCCAGACTTCATTTCCATGGGTTACAATGAAAACTTCTGATTATAATATATAAATATATAAAATATACTTAAATCTTCACAGCAACCCTGAGATAATGTGTCTTTTGCTTGGGTTTTATGATAATGAAACTGAGGTGCAGGGATGGGGGTGGGCAGGCAAGGGTGAGTAGATATTTCTTTTTTTTTTTAATGTTTTATTTATTTCTGAGAGTGAGGGGGAGAGAGAGAGAGGGAGAGAGAGAGAGAGAGAGAGAGAGAGAGAGCATGATCAGGGGAGGCTCAGAGAGAGAGGGAGATACAGAATCTGAAATAGGCTCCAGGCTCTGAGCTAGCTGTCAGCACAGAGCCCGACGCAGGGCTCAAACCCACGAACTGTGAGATCATGACTTGAGCCGAAGTTGGACGCTTAACCGACAGAGCCACCCAGGCTCCCCAAGGGTGAGTAGATATTTCAAAGTAGAACCATTGACTCTAGTTTCTGGGCAAGGTGAGCATGAGGGTGCTAAGGACACTCAGCATTACCTGCTGTGAGGACTGCGGTGTGGCCTGACTAACCTGATGCAGGAGGAAGAAGCACTGAGCGACCAAGATCCTGTGCCACTCCTGCTAATATATAGTGGTCCCCCTTAGCCACAGGGGATGTGTTTCAAGACCCTGGTGGATGTCTGAAACTGCAGTTAGTACTGAATCTTAATATATATTATATTTTTCCCTATACATATATAACTATGGTAAAGCATAATTTATAAATTAGGCACAAAAGGAGATGAACAACAATAATTAATAATGAAATGGAATGATTATAACAATATACTATCATAAAAGTTAAGCGAATGGGGTCTCTCTCTTTCAAAGAATCTTACTGTTATGTACCCTTATCTTCTGGTATTTAGCCTTCTGATGATGATGTGAGACGATAAAATGCCTAGTGAAGAGATGAAGTTAGGTGAATAATGTAGGCATTGTGACATAGCTTTAGGCTACTACCAACCTTCTGACCATACTTCTGCTTGGGGACCACAGTTGACCATAGGTAACTGAAACAGCAGAGAGTGAACCGTGGATAAGGGGACTACGATACTGGAAGCTCTCTGTAAACTACAGAGGGGGCCATAGAAATGTGTGGGTACCACAAGAGCAGTAAGACAATGGTGATGATGATGCTGGTGTCTGGTTAGGGGGAGTAAGGGCCCTGATGATTCCATGGCACATTCTGCAGGCGCAGTGAAGCAGCCAGTATTTTCGGAGTCCTCTCTGGCTGTGTATTTTGCAAGAGAAGTCAATTTAGCCCTCTCACCGCAGGGGAGATTCCTGCCTCTTGTTTTCAGCCCCAGCAGCAAGAGATAAGGAGCACCCTGTTCACTGGCTGGTTTGCAAAGATACCCTAGAGGGGAACCTACTCTCATTTAAGTCACTGGCAGGGTGTGTGTTACTCTTAGAAGACTTTAAAGAATAGATTCTTTAGCTTGGCTCACAGAAGCAATCCTCTTGTTTGTGAAGGCTTTAGTGTGGTTGTAGTAAATGCTGCAGGGGCTCCTCCCTCCCAGCTTGACCCTGAAATCCCCCCCCCCGCCCCAACCTCTGGAATTAAACACACCCTTGGTAAACTTGATGACTGTGCAATAAAATATAACAAAGCAGAGTTATTAGAAAGCACATGGATGAATGTCAGTTTGAAACAGCAGCAGTGAGGAGCTCTCCTTATTAATTTGGTAGGTGGGAATGATTCATTTTACTTGCTCATGAGGTTCTGAAGTAAAACATTTGTAAAGGAACTTCTTCAATAAAGCCAATTTAAAGAACCCATTCATCTCAGGTTGTGTGTCATGTTAAAATAACTGACTGTTGGAGAAAATATACTTGCTTTTCCCTCACTTTGCATTAGAAATAGGATTTCACTCCACCATTAGCCCTGAGGGTTTATTTTTGAAGAAAGATCCCTTCAATGGCTTGATGTAAAAGCCTGGTTGGCACTGGTGAAATATGCATGCCCAAGCCTTCTGGTGAGCAGTTAGGCTGATGAGAGGGTTCACAGCTTGCTGGCCAGTCAGGTGGTGTGGATCCTTGATCACACCTTCTCCCCACTGCCTGTGACTCTTTCTGAATTGCTGAGAGATATCAAGTCAAGGGTAAGAGGCACATGAGTAGAATAGTTTAGGGAGTCCTCTTGGGAAGAACAGCTCCTATGGCAAAGGAAAATGGGAAGAGAACAAAAAATAATACACTGCAGCTATTTCCTGCTTCTGTAGCTCTTCTTACCTTGCTGTTAGCGGCAAGGGAATCGTCATGAATGCAAAGTGGTGGGGAGTTTTGCTTCATTTCTGATATGCTTTGTAAATTTTTGTAATCAGGAATAAGGCAGCTGATAAGGGTGAGAATCCTTGGGAAATGGGAAGATCCTTTCTTGCCATGTTGGGTAACGGAAGTTGTCCGTGCAGGTTCTGGAGCAGACTGCATAGGTTGGGATCACGGCCGACAGGGCAGAGGACTTAGCCTCCCCATGCCTCAGTTTCCTCTTCTGAAAATGGGGTAAGAATGATACTCACATTAGGGGACTGTGTAAAGCACTTAGAAGAATACTTGGTATGTACCCAGATGGTGTATGTTTTATTCAAAACATGATTGAAGGTACCAGAAAGGGATGCACAGGAAGGCAGTGGGTGGATATCATGAGGGCATTTGGGGAGGATGCCAGGGAGCCTGTGTCTAGCTGATATCTAGAAAGCTGAGAAAGTCTGGGGCAATGCAGGGGGGCAGAAGGCCCCTCCACCTTTGCCCCTTGAGTACAGGGGTGCCGTGGGGCCTTACCTGCACCCTCCCACCGTGTAGACCTGTTGACTTCACTCTGTCCTGAAGTCCTTCCTGCTTCTTGGGCAGCCAATTGCCTAGGATTCTGTACGTTTTATGTTAGGTTGTCTACACACACACACACACACACACACACACAAATTGAGTACAAGCTTTGGAATCAGGTAGACTTGGGTTTAAATCTCAGCAGCTGCAGTTACAAACCAGGCATCTTTGGGAAAGTGAGTTAACCTATAGGAGTCCCCACTTCCTCCTCTATAAAATGGTGGTATGAATAGAATATCCTTCACAGAGGTGTTATAAAGACCAAGTTAAAGAGAGCAGGTGAAGCATAGTTCCTGGCATGTTGTAAGTGCTCAAGAAACTGCAGCTACCATTATTACCAAGCTTAATAAGTAGGAGCTATCATCACCACCATTTTACCTTTTTCCAAGAAATGTCTTTTATCTATTAAAAGAAAATGCCCACACAACTCAAAAGGTACATTTGCATTTCAAAAAAACCCATCTCTGTTTGGAGCCAGCTTGTGTCTTCCTCTCCAAGTCTGACCAGACACAGCCTGGGGCCTGGAGGGAAAGTTATGGGTGATGCTTTTTGATGGGAAGCCACCTGCCTACCCTTTTGTGTTCTCCTCAAAGAAATCTGTTGTCCTGGGAAATCTTTTCTTTGAATGGCAATTTGGCTGCTAAAATGAAGCCAGGCTTTTTTGTTTCTGAGCGCACACTGGTTCCAGGGCTCTTCACGGGGGTGAAACACCTGTCATTAGCAGGTGATGGTGGAGTTCCCGCTGATGACCCCTCACCTCCTCTCAGAGCCATGTGAACTGGTGCTCTCTGTCCGTGTACATATGTGTGGTGTTCTCGACAGACTCTCTCAAGGATCTGATCTTAGTCTTATCTTTTGCTTTGACAGGGTCTGGGGCTCTGTGTCACAGAGATAACAGAATCATCCTTTGTCTAGGCCTGTTTCCAAGAGTTAGAACACTCCTGTTGTCCCTGAGACGGGTGTGAGGAGCTACAGGTGAGGAGTTCCAGAGTCTCAGTGACTCACCCCTGCTGGGCGAGGGGAACCCTGGCCTGGGAGGCTGTCTTAAGTGAAGAGTAAGTGTTCGAGTCTCTGGGTCAGACATTCTCAGCTTGCAACTTGGGACAGTTCACCTCCGTGAGCCTCAGTTTTCTTCTCTGTAAAAATAAATGCATGGCACATAGTATGTGCTCAATAAACAGTAAGTCATTGATAAAACCTGGATTCTGGTCTTGCCTGTGCCATTAACCAGCTGAGGTAGCCTTGCCTGTGTCATTTCACATTGCTGTTCTGGTGGGTAGAAGGTGTGGGGAACTCAGAAGTCTCCTTTAGCTCTGAGGCTCTATGATTCTACCAGCAACTTCTAGTCTAGAGGTCTTGGTTCCTTTGGCCATTTCCTGTCCCTCCTGAATTACACGTCTCTTCATCTCCACTGGATCATTCCTACAGTGTAGATACATGATACACTATCTCCTATCTTTAAAACATTTTCCATCACCTTTTACCATGTGCTTTTTCCAGCAAACAAATTCTTTTTAGGAAAAGAATTTCCTAAATTCTTTCTCTACACAGTTCATGAGTAGGAAACAGGAAAATGATGTAAAGGCTGGAAGCTGCACAGAATCTTACTTCCTCCAGGTCTTGGCCAGGGAGATGCTCTGGTATGACACCAGCTTTGTCACTCTTCCATGCTTATAATGGTTAGTTATGTGTCATCATGGTTGGGTCATGGTGCCCAGACATTTGGTCAAGCAGTATCCTGGGTGTTTCTGTGATGATATCTTGGGTGAGATTTACTTTAAATCAGAGGGCTTGGAGCAAAGCAGATTGCCCTCTATAATATAGGTGGGCCTCATCCAATCAGTTGAAGGTTAAAAAAATAACTAAAGACTGGTCACTGCTGAGCAAGAGGAATTTTACAGCAGACAGCCTTCACCCTTGAATTACAACCTTGGATGTTCCTGGGTCTCCACCCTGATGGCGTTTGGACTCGAACCGTAGCTCTTTCCTGAGTCTCCAGACTACTGACCTGTCCCATCAGATTTTAGACTCACCAACCTACACAATCACATGAGCCAATTCCTTAAACTAAATTTCCCTCTAGAGTCCTGTTGTTTCTGTTTCTCTGGAAAACTCTAATATACTACTTAACCCCAGCTTGTTTATGTATGTCCTTCTCCTTGGCTCTGGGTTTCTTCTCTTCTCACAGGACTTATCTCCTGAGAGCCATGTAATTCAGGAGAAAAGTGACCTGGTAAGCTGAGTCATACCAAAGTATTAGAGGCGGATATGTGTCCCCTCCTACGTGGGTTTTGCCCATAGAAGAGGAAGAGCACAATGCTTAACACAAACATCACCAAGAACGCACACTGAGGCGCCACTGGGGGTGTTGCTTCACTTCTCCAGAAAGCTAGCCTGGTGACAAGAATATCACTGCAGGAGACCCAGCCTGCAATGAGAAAGGATGAAAACTTCAGCCGCCTAGTCCAGACTGCTGAAGTGATGTCAAGGAAATGCAAGGGCTTTGCTTTCTGATGGACTCAGGTGTACGTCCTGGGTCCACCTCTTGCATATCTTTGGGAAAAGTCCCTTAACTTCTTTGAGACTTAATTTCCTCATATGTAAATCGAGGCTTTAATATAGGATAGGATTGCTGTAAAAAATCAAGTGAATAAATACATGTACACTGCCTAGCATGTGGTAGGAGCTAAATCCATGCTAGCTTCTTTATCTTCTTAAGAGAGAGATTTATTTGGGGCTTGGCAGGGGGAGTGAGAGCTAGCCTATACTAGAAATTGCAGTCACCACAGTACAAAGTGCATCCTTCCAAGACGACTCCCTGTGTTCTGGGTTTGCGGATGTGCATTTAATTGCTGGAGTAGCAAACCTGTAATGAGGGCTATTCCCCACTGTGAAATGGCCTGGGAGAGCTTCCTGTGCCCCTCTCCTTCTGTGGTTGTTCCAGGGAAGGGATGGGAGTGCGATTGGCATGTCTCATAGGCTTTGAAAGAGATTCTCCTTTTACCCTGTCACGGATCCCCAAGCCCACCTGGGTCACCCCTGCATTGATCAGAGTAAGGCTGAATCCAAGGTGCCTTCACTCCTGTGGTCCCCTTGGTGCAATGTACAGACATGTGAATGAAGCTACAACAAAAGTCCCAGTAACATAGGAAAAAGGTGCTGCTCCTGCCCTTCTACTTGACTAGAAGACACTCATTTGTTTGGTATTCTAATGGATAGCTTTTGAGGAATTTCGCTTTGCTCTAGGATGATCCTTTCTTCAATTTAAAACAATCAGGCCATATTTTCAAGAGGAAATTCCCTTTGGGCGAGTATCTGGGAACATGTGAAGATACAGCCACGCATTCTGCCTGGTTTCACATTCTTCAAAAAGGCTAGCTTGATTCAAGAATGGAGAAACTAGCTTTATCTCAGATCTGTGTTTTTCAGCACCGAGACAATAGAAAAACCACACTGCCTGGGGGCATCGCTTCCCTGTACTGACTTTGAATCTCCTGTGGGAGTCACAAAGTCATCAATGCCCATTTAGTGCAAGGCTGCCATGTTCATGCTGGATATTATGGTGACCTACAGAAGAAAAGGAGACATGGCAGCCTGCTCTCAGGGAGTGAGGAGGGCTTCTCGCTTTGGGGAAGCTTGTGCCCTCGCCGTATCCCACCTTTCACCCAGGCCACCCCATGACCAGGGCGCCATATAGGTTACTGTCTATAATGGGACACTTTCAAGAATGAAAGTAGATGCTATTAACAGTTGCGTCAGGACAACAGATGTAAATTGAGCCATCTGACCACCATATTTAATATTAAGAGCTATCTAGTCTTCATAAGTCTGACTAGGGTAAGTGAATGAAGGCCTGATCTCATTCTCTCTCTAGTAAATATTTACTCATGTTGGTTGAAACCTGTCAAAAGTGTGAGTTTTCTCTCATTTCACCAATTAGAGAAGTGAAGGGTGAGTGGAATGTCTGGGGCTTGATCGACTCATCAGTCGTTGCTCTGGCATCACAGATGGACCGACTCCAGCCACTGCCTGTCATAACACGATGCGTTCTGGGCCAAGTCCACCAAATAGCAACAGAACTGGAATAAATTTCTCCCCCAAGCACTGCCCGGAACCAGAACTGTGGGCTCAGAATGAAGGCGGTTAAAAAGAGCAGTGTGCTTTTGTTGAAGCAAATGAGTGAAGAACCTTTTTGTGCTTGTGGATTCTAAAACCATTAGCTGTGAGGACCCTGCCCCTGATGGGGAGTCAAAACCCTCCCAGAAGCTCGATGGTGCTGTAGGTTCAGGACAAGTTTAACGAGCGGCTGAACATTCCTGCCCCGTTTTTGGATAACAGTTTTCCTAAGTGACACTTTGTTTCGAAGTCTTGTCCATCCATCAATCCTTGTCCACCCTTCTGTTGCCTTCCCAAGTCAGCAGTACCTCTTCCCAGCCCACCTGGCACCAGATGTTCTGTCAGCCACCACTGTGTGTCCCGTGTCCTCCGAGTGGCAGAATGCGAAATCTCAGGCGACATTCACCTGGAAGCGCTTAGCCCTCAACAGCTGCAGCCCCTTGATTACCTTACCCGCCTCGGCAGCTCTGTGCCGCCACCGTATCAATTGCTTGTCAATTCGGTTTAGCCATGACTTTGACTGACTGGATTGAGGGGAGTGAAAGTAGGGTGTAAGCGAATGGTTAAAATTAATTGCTACATAAGAAAAAATTGAAAGATAATTATTCCTGCTTTCCTGTCAGTGCTCGAGGGTAGATGACCTCATTAACTTGCAGCTTGTACACAATTCAATTACTAGGAGATGGAAAATACATTTTTAATTACCTCGGTGGCCTGCGTACCATTCATCTCCATTTGCACGGCTCTTTTTTTTTTTTTTCTTTTTAACTGTTGTGCTCTGAAGAAGTAGCACCATCTTAGGAAGGTTGTCATAAAAGCCGGTTCCTGGGTCCTATTATTCCTGTTTAAGGTAGGACAGTAAATGCAGGAGATTAACCCCTAGATGCCAGGTGACTTGCAAGGCAACCTTGCTTTAGTAACGTGTTCTTAATTAGCTGGTTAAGTCAGAAAATTCCCAGTTACTAGCAAGAGAGAATTATGAGAGATAAAATTGTGTATTTGGTTTCCAGTCATTGAAAGGAGAAATGAAAAATTGTAGAAAGCATGGAAATCAGGAAGGTGAGCCAGTACCGATATCTATATGGATCCTGTAGGAAAGTTCTGGTGCTGTTTTGATGTCTGTTATTTCAGTGATTGAATTAAACAATGACTTAATTATGTCAGGTATATTGCTTGGCATCCCCCTCCCCCCTTAATTTAATTTAATTTTTAAAATATTTATTTTTGAGAAAGAGAAAGAGAGAGAGAAGCAGGGGAGGGGCAGAGACAGAGGGGGACAGAGGATCCAAAGTGGGCTCGGTGCTGACAGCAGAGAGCCCAATGTGGAGCTCAAAGTTGAGAATGGTGAGATTATGATCTGAGCAAAGTCCAGCACTTCATCAGCTGAGTCACTATGGTGCTTCCCATACCCTGCCTTTTATTTTAAATTTCCAGACACAACTTAGAAAACTGTTTAAGGTCTAGTTGGTTTTGTAGCAAAGTCAAATGTTTGTGTTGCCTGTGAGTGCTGTTAGGATCCGTTGTTTTCTGGAGAGTAGCTGTCACCTCTTTGCATCTCAGTCACCTGTCCCCAAGGTGATCTGGGCATGGGTTCCTAAATACTCAGAAACAAGGTAGATGTGATACCCCCTGGATAAAAGTTGTATGTGTGGGCCCTGCTCCCATTACACACAGCCACACAACCACTGGTAGATGGTTCTTCCCTCTACTCTACAAATACAGAACTTGAAGTGGTGAGTCTGTATTACACTTGTAAAGTGTCTTTGGTCCATATATTTAGGGATCTAGAAGCCATATCTGCAAAGGCAGCTTGCTTATTTATATGAGCTTCTTGGATGTTGATCATTAATCATAATGGTCAGGTGCATTGTGTAGTAAGAATAACAAGTATATATAGCATATTTTTAAAAAAATTGGACAACTTTTTGAATTGGCTTGCTATTGCATCCATTTGGACATAGAGTCACAATCCAAACATTGCTCTTGAACCATATAGGAAATACTAAGTAACACAGTGAGATAGATGTTAATTTTGCCAATGCCAGATTTGTAAAGGAGATCCTCCCTATCTACTTCTGTCTTTTAGGGCATTTAGATATGAGTTCAAGAACATTGAACACTTGCTGGTCAGGGCCTGGACAAGAGATATCCCAATTTCCATGGAGCTCAACGTCTAGCAGAAGAAACTGGCATATAAATCATGAGGTAGGTGTGATGATCAGATATTCACATGTAACCAAGAAGAGAGTGTGGTGAACTTCTCTCAAGATGCTCAGGAAAGCTTCCTATTTCATAAGTCTTGTTTTGCTTCTAGCTCATGGTCCAGGGGAGAGTTTCTAACTCTGTGGAGTGACCTGTGGTTAGCTTTCTGAAAGATGGGCCCAGAGTTCACATGCCTTTAAGAAGTTGTGTTTTCAGAAGGGAGTGGGTCTGAAATGTTGCCTCCCTGGGGGTTCTTGGGATCAGTGAGGGCTTTGTCTGTAAGACAATTGAGACAGTTGTCACAATTATGAGACAATTCAGACAATTCTCACAATTAGGAGGATTTATCGCGGAAAGAGTTGTCTAAGTTGTCCCTAGTTCTAGGCAGTGGTGTGCTTTAAATGTTTAACAAGTAACTGTCGAGGAGAAAAATTGATTATAAATTTTACTAACGTAAAAGAAGTATAACTCACAACTTAGAAGTAATATTGACATAGGCAACATACTTTATTGTAAGTCTTATATAGCCAGCTGATTATCACAGAATGCTTTTGTTGAGTTTTGCTGAACTCTTGTATCTGTAGCCAACGTGTGGTTGCAGATTATCCATAGTTTGACAAAATCAGACTGCAAATAAATGGGTGATTGCACTCTGACTCAGGAAAGGAATTATATCACCGATGAGTGGCTATAGTTCCAACATGAATGACACAACAAAGACCTATAGCAGAACTTCACTCCTTTTGCAATGATGTGAGATACTTCTTTAGGGAGGCAGATAATAGCATTCAAATCCTGGAGGAATATTCCCTCAATTTTTTGTGCTGTTCACAATGTAACAGCTACAAGGATGTACAGTGTAAATTTAATCTATAGTATTAACATTTTCTTCATAACCTCCGTAAGTCTAGATAACAAAACAATAAATCAGGCCATGATTTCTAGCTTTTGCTGATTTCTATGGTGTAAATACGACCACTGTAGCTAGTTTCAGGCTACCCACAAGATGTCATGGAATGCAGCGTACCATTAGATGGCATTTCCATCCCACAGATACAGTGTAATTAGTAGAAAAGGTAGTAAATTAATTAGGAAGTGAGGAATTTTGAGTAGTACATTTATTACCATTGATTTAAAAAAATTTTTTAATGTTTATTTTTGAGAGAGAGAGCGAGAGCATGAGCGGGGGAGGGTCAGAGAGAGACACAGAATCCAAAGTAGGCTTCAGGCTCTGAGCTATTAGCACAGAGCCTGATGAGAGGCTTGAACCCATAAACCATGAGGTCATGACTTGAGCCAAAGTAGGACGCTTAACTGACTGAGCCACCCAGGTGCCCTTGCCTTTATTTTAAATATAATTTATTTGATTGTCACAGTTGCCACCTATGACCTTATATTTGGCAGCTTCCTGGCTGGAGGTTTTCAGGCCAGTGCCAGGACATTTGGAAGACCTTTTTCCATGGATATGCATTTTCTATAAATAGTAACAAACTGGATCCTTAGAAGGAGGGATTGTATATGAAGACTCAAGGTGTCACACAGACCAGAGTTTAAAATCCAGTTCTTTCACTTAACTGGTCATTGGGGATTGGGCTACTCAGTCTCTTGTTTCCTTGTCTGTAAAATGGAAGTAATGGTATCTAACTTTCCCGGTTGTTGATGGATTAAGTGAGAAAATTGGAAGATGCCCACACAGAGCCCTGCGTGGAGACAATGCCTAACAAGTGTCAGCTCTTACAACTGAAGAAGAGTCTCCACATACTAGGTATGAATGGAACTCAAATATATTGTTTTCCCACTGAATGAAATAGTGGTGATGGAAATTTGTGTGGAAAGATAAATGTCCAAAAACAGTCCCCAAAATTCTAGACTATTAAAGAGGAACTTGCCAGCATGACTCTTTATAAAACCATAGCAATTACAAACAATGCAGTTTGGCACAGGAATAGTCAAATAGATTAACAGAACAGAAGAGAAGGCCCAGCAATAGACTCACGGGTATACCAGAATGTCTTGTATCATACAGATGACTTTACAGACCTGAGAAAGGAAAAACTGTCAATGGATTCAGATAATTGGCTTTACATGCGGAAAACATCAATTAGATTCCTTTCACCATAGAGGGAAGTAAATTCTAGATACATTTAAAATCTAAATATGAAAGGGTGGGGGAGAGGGGAAAATGGGTGATGGGCATGGAAGAGGGCACTTGTGATGAGCACTAGGTGTTACATGGAAACCAACTTGACAATCAACTATAATAAAGTAAATAAAATAAGTAAAAATAAAAAAAACAAGACTGAAAATATAAATATGAAAAACAAAATTTTAATGTTAACTAACTGGAATTAAAATAAAACTTAAAAAAAGAAAAACATTGTAATTTATTAAAGTAAAATATGAATAGATGAAAAGGTGAATATTGTTATGACCTCAGGATTACTTAAAACACAGAAAACTTCACGGTTAAGGAAATATTGATAGATTTGATAAATCAAATTTAAAACTTCTATATAGTCATAGATAGCACATACTAAATAAAAAGTCAAGCAACAAACAGGAAAAGGTATTTGCAACATATGTAGTAAAACAGGGAATTAGCATCCATAATATATAAATAACTTCTGATCAAAAAGAAAAATACAAGCATATTTCAAAACTTTGTTTTAATTTCAAACATACTAATATAGATCCCTTTTCAAACTAAATGACAACCTTCACCCAATCAATGGTGAATGTACCTGAATAGCCCAGAGGAGGTGGGACCACGCTGACGTGTACTCTGAACAATGCCTTGTACATAATCAGTTTCAGCTATTATTATGCAAATATTTATTACGAGCTTACTACTTTTAGAGAAGTATTCTATAGAATAAAAATTCTATTATTATAAATAATGTCATAATATAGAAATATGTAATATAATAAATATTACAAAATATTGTTATTCTATATAATAATCACACTATACAATAACTAATTGCACTGTGTTCAAATATATTTAATACAATACAAATAATTGCACAATAAACAAGTGTAAAATTGGATTAACCAAAATGATGCTAAAAGTCACTAGTAATAAAAATGGGGATTAAGACAATCAAGAATTTTTTTTAGTCCTTTTATTTGCCCAAATTAGAAACAATGGTAGTGCTAATGTTGGTGAGAACCTGGGATGCAGACACACTGTTGCACTGTTATTGGGAGTAGTTAAAACTGACGTTAAGTATACCCTTTTGAACCAGCATACTACTTTTCAGAATTTATCCTAAGGAAATGATCATTTTTGCAAGCTGTAATTTCAAAGCTTTCATTGTGATTATTTAAAAATGCGAAACAACTGAAAGAATGTAGGGGAATGATTAAATAAATTTTGATATTCTAATACTACGCTGCCATTACAAATTATAATATAAATTTATATTTCTTTACATAGGAAGATTGCATCATTTACTAAGTGATAAGAACAGGTTACAAAACAACATGATACAGATGACTCTTCATCTGTTTAAAATGTGTCTGTGTCTATATATGCATACATGTATGTGTATTTATGTGTATGCACATATATCAGCATGCAATGTCTATGTATGTGTATATGTATGTGTATGCACCTGTATCAGCTTGCGTGTGTATACAGAGTAAAATTTCTGGTAGTATATCCACAAAACAGTGGGAGAGTTTTAGAAGATGTACTTTATTTTCAAAACATCTGTATAGATTTTGAATTTTTTTTCACAATAAATATGTACTACTTTTATAATCAGAAGAAAAAAATTAGGTTATTTTTGCTGATCATTCATTAAAGGAAAAGGGACCTTTTATTTGCAAAACAAGGTGCTGCGTATGAGTGGTTAAGACCAGACCTTAGTTTCAGGACAGAAGACTATGGGGAATAGGCAGTGGTGTGCAGTGGGGAATGAAGTGATGAGAGACTTATTCTAACTCTGTGGGGGAGAGGAAGGGACATTTGAACTTGGCCTTGAAGGATGAGAATCAGTGGGACATAAGAAGAAGCATCAGAATTGAGAATGCCAACTGTGCGTAAGCTGCTTATAGTCTGAACTAAAATAATGGATTTCCCCCTAAGAATTGCCCCTCAGGAAAGAAAAACTTGCCTTACATTCAAGTCTTGCAAGTTCCTTCATGTTACGGGATTCTCTTTCCATTATTTTATTTTGAAACATCACATTAGCCTGAAATGACCTAAGTCAAGGTTACTTTTCAATGCCTGTAGAGGTTCCCAGCACTGATTTAGGAATTATTCCTTTGGGTGTGACTTCACAATGGCAACTGTTAGATTTTGTCTTAAATGCGCCTTTTTGAAATCATGCTACAGAGCATTGTGGTTACACAGGGAAGGTCATGGATATTTGTAAAAGTGCAAATAAATAAATACAGCAACAGTTATCATGGTGTGTGGAAACAGTACTTGCGGTTGAGGGTAAAATTTTCATGTTTAGCGTATACAGATTCAAAAGTGCAGCATCTCACACAACTTCAATGGAAACCAAGATGAAGTTCTCTTGGGAATGACAAAAAAAAAAAGGGTTCTAAGGATGATAAAGACTGATGTTAGAATAAAGGTATTTAATGGAATATGAAACTGGAAAGCACATTTCTAAATCAGTTTAGAAATATGGCTTTCTTATACATGAAATTTTACGTGTGTGTATAACTAAGTTAAATTAAGTATTATAAGTAGACATTTGTCTATTTCATGTATATCCCTGAAAGTTTCCCCCTGGTTTTCTCATCAGAAAAATGGGAGATTGGCATTTAGGGAGTTGCCTTGTATTCAGACAATATGTTATCTCCTGTGTTTGGCATACAAGTGTGTCTGCTCTCCATGTTATGTTCAGCTTGTGATACTCTAATGAATAATAATGACAACAGCAACCGCTTTGCACTGCAAGGCTCTCTATCAGTTTGCTGCCATGACAAAGTACCGTACACTGAGTAGCCTAAATGGCAGAAATGTATTTTGTCACGTTTCTGGAGGCTAAAGGTCTGAGATCAAGACCTTGGCACGGTTGGCTCCATCTGAAGTCTCTGAAGTGAGGGGTAATCTGTTCATGCCTCTGCCCTCATTGCTGGTGGTTTTCTGACAATCTTTGGTATTCCTTGACTAGTAGAAGCACCACCCCAATCTCTGGCTTTATCTTCCCGTGGCATTCTCCCAGTGTGCCTGTCTAGCTCCAAATTTCCCCCTTCATGTAAGGATATCAGTCATATTGGAGTAGAGCCCACCCTAATGACCTCATTTAAACAAAATTAAACAGCCTTTTTCTGGGTAAGGTTACAGTCTGAGGTACTGGCATTAGGATGTCAACATGAATTTGGGTTGGGGCAGGGACACAATTCAGCCCATAGTAGCAGGGCATGTTATTCCTCTTCCACCAAAGAGAGAATGCAGACTTGAAGTTGTGGGTAGAAAGTGGTGGAGGGGCACCTGGGTGGCTCGGTTAAGCATGCAACTTCAGCTTACGTCAAGATCTCATGGTTCATGAGTTTGAGCCCCACGTCAGGCTCTGTGTGGACAGCCTGGAGCCTGCTTCAGATTCTGTGTCTCCCTCTTTCTGCCCTTCCCCACTCACACTCTGTCTCTGTCTGTCTGTCTCTCTCAAAAATAAATAAACATTAAAAAGAAGAAGAAGAACGAAAGAAAGTGGTGGAGCCAGGGACTGAACCCAGCTTGGTCCGGAGCCCTCTGTCTGCTGTACTCTGCCACACAGCCTTCCTGGTCTGCATGTACTCACGGATACTGCCTCGTGGAAATTCTCTCAGCAGCCACGGGGTCTGCGAGGTTTTTTCTGAGGAATTGATGTTACAATTAAACTCTTTCATCCTGATGGCTTTATGTCCAGTTGTGATGCAGAGTACAAGTAGATAAACTTTCATGTTTGTATAAATGATCCTCACCCTTAGGAAATCAGGTAGCTAGAACCTGATTAGCTAGAACCTAATAAACCTCATTTACGGTTTGTTAGGTGCCTGCAGGTAGGCAGGTAATGCTGAGGAAATATAAAAAGAAAGGACCCTGGCCCTCATCCATTCCTGTTGCTAGTCTGAGATGTGCATAATCAAATTAAAATTTAAAATGCAAAGCCCACATGTGAGGATAAATCTGGTTTGGAAATCATGGTAGAACTTTTGATTTTTGATTAGTTTCAGAGAAATAAACCTATTCCATTCTCAGTGCTTTAGAGCTTCCTCTGGCTTGATAGTGCTTCTTTGAAGAACAGAGGGTTCGGGGAGGAAATCATCGTGCCTTTCAGGATTCTGAAAGAGCTAGCAGATTTTTACTAGTTTTAAGATGGAGAGATAAGAGCCATTAAGTAAACTGTGTGTCCAACTCTGTTCCAGGAGCTTGATATACATGGTCTCACTTAATTTAATTCTTTAAAAAAATTTTTTTTAATGTTTTATTTATTTTCTAGGAGAGAGAGAGACAGTGTGAGCAGGGGAGGGTCAGAGAGAGAGGGAGTCACAGACTGAAACAGGCTCCAGGCTCTGAGCTGGCAGTCAGCACAGAGCCCGACGCGGGGCTCAAACCCACGAACCGCGAGATCATGACCTAAGCGAAAGTCGGACGCTTAACCGACTAAGCCACCCAGGCGCCCCTCACTTAATTTAATTCTTGTAACAACTGCTGTCCTAGGTGCTCTTCTCTCCATGTTGTAGGTGAAGAAACTGAGTTTGAAAGAGGTGAGAGAGAATGAGTGCATTCATTCATTCCAGAGATGTTTCCCAAGCACCCTCACTCTTCAGGCACTGGGTGTGCGGTGGCTGACGGCACAGGTCCAGTCCTGCCCTTTAGGGGTGTGCAGGCACAGGCCACTGGCAAAACTGAGGGTGGAGTCTGGCTTTGTTCTTCTCCAAAGCCATGCACGTGACTGTCACAAAGGGAGAAATGCTGTTCGAGTTAAAAAGAAGGTAAATAGGAACAATCCCAGTGAAGCCCATAGATTGGATAAAAAATGGTCACACCAGCCAGAACAGCAGTAGCGTGCCCATGAGCTTTGCCAGCACCGTGGAACTGCAATCTAACCCCGCCATAGTGCTGTCAGTGGGGTCCAAAACTCCACCTCATAAAATGTAGGGTCACATTATTGCTTATTGAGAGGAGAATGGAATTGCTGGGGTAAATTTGTTGCTAATTGTCAATTGCCTTATATCCAAATTAACATTATCACAGGGCTTGGGACCACAGGATTTTACTGTAATTTATCTAAAATCATAAACAGAACTCAGAGGAAGACAGTCTAGCCAAACATTCTATTTCTAACAGTGTGTTATTGTTTTAAGAGTGTTTCCCACATCTTGTTTCTCTTTAATTTTCTCATGGCTTTAGTCCAGAGTCTCTTAATATCAGCTCTACTGACGTTTTAGGCATGATAATTCTTCATTGTGGAGAGGTTGTAGTCTTACGCATTGTGGGACATTGGGCACATCCCCAGCCTAGACTCTCTGGATCCCATTAGCACGTCCCCACAGTTGTGACAACCAAAAATGTCTCCAGATATTGCCAAGTGTTCCCTGGATGGGGGAGGGGAGGGCAAATCACCCCCTAGGGCTGAAGGTTGAGACCTACTTCTCCAGCCCCTATGGTATTTTGCAGTCAACCAGCAAACATTGGCTTTTACTGTGCTGTGTACGAGGCAACGTACTAGAAGGCATCAGGCCCACAGTATGATTGGAGTCATGCTGGGGACGCAGAAACTTGTGTTCAAGGACAGAGGAGAAAACTGGAGATCAGAGAGGTCCCAGGTGGTGAGCAGTATCTGCTGAGGAGGGCGGCAGGCAGACGGGGAGTGTGGCTGGGCCTTGAAGGATATGGGTGTAGGGCACCGAAGACTGTTAGCAGGAATGCTAAAGGTCTTTTTGGGTCCCAGGAATGTTATGTGTAAGGCAAAAGTAGACAAGAAAGGACAGGGAAGTTGGGATTGGAGAGTCTTGAATGGCTGCACACAGCTAGAGGGAACAGAGTCTCAGGAGCTCTCTTGGAAAGTAGGGGCTTCTTGTCAGGATGTGGGGTCTATGGGTCGGTGAGGGATTCCATGGATTCATTGTTGTCCTGTATCCAAGGTCTCTTCCTCAGTACCTGGAGCTTGAGAACTTCACCTGTATCCTCTGTCAACAATGGAGACACTGCCCCCATGTGCTCTCTGCGTGTCTTTTGGTGTTTTCTTATTCCTGGTCCTCATTCCCATTGATTTGCTTCTCTCTGAAGTTTCCTGTTCACACCCTGGAGGGAGACTGAGTCTGATTGGCTTCACTGGTTACCATTATTCCTACTGAGTGAAGTTTTTGTGCTGGCCACATCATGGGCCATGGTCTTCCTATAGCTGGACTGCCTTTGGGTCAGATGCCACCTGTGGTCCAGTCAGTGGCTCTTTCTTTCTTGGAAATCAGCCTTGGGCTGATATACAAGGGATATGAAGATGATGCCATGGTCCACATGTCTGGAATCCAGGCTAAGGAGTCCAAACTCTAACTCCGTAGACAGTGAGCAGGGTCTCTAGTGTTATTAAAGAGTGAGGGCTCCATACTGAAGGGGGAAGTTACTCTGGTTAAGCCCTGGCTGGGTTCAAACTACAGCCTGTTTAAACCTAGGCAAATTTAAACATGCTTTGAGTCTCAACTTCAAGATTGATGATGGTTGTAATAGCACCTACATCTCTGGAGGGTGGGGACTTTGTCTTTTTTGGCTGCTGGATCCCCAGCAACTAGCACAATGCCTGGCACATGGCTTGTGCTTGCTTCCTGTTTATTGGAAAAGAATAGCTGCATTTATTGATCACTGACAAAATCCCAAGTGCTGTTATACATCCCAGCTCCTCAGTCCTTACAAGGATGACAAGAGGTAGATACAACTACTATCCCCTTCTTGTAAACAAGGAAACTGAGAACAAGAAAGATTAAATCACATAGTGGAGATACCCACAGATGTTTCTGTCACTGGCTACAGAGTCCAGCCTCTTAGCTACTGTACTGTGTTCCTGCATGATTAATTGATACACTATCTGAAAAGAGTAAACAGTTAGTGAATGATAACTGCTTAAAGAAAACAAATTTCCCATTAAAAAGTAGTTTCCAACATTAATGAGAAGGAAAGAAGAGTACTTCAGTACTAGGTATTACACAGATGCTTGCTAGCTGGACAGTCTCTGTCCCTGTCTGGAAAGTTGGTATACTTAAAAAGAAGAGTCAGTGTTGATACAGGGTTTTACTATGTTCTGAGCACTTTCTATATACTAACTCAATTCATTCTCCCAAAAATCTAATGAGGTGGGTATTTATTATGTTCTCCATTTTCAGAAGGAAAAGAATGAGGCAGAGAGGTTAAGGCATTGCCCTGTGTCATCAACGAGTAAGTGGTGGAGCTGGGATTTGAATTCAGATGGTCTGGCTCTTAACCATTAGGATACACTGCCCCAGGAGAGTTTCCTCTAAGGACTGGTCATGACTACACAATCTAATAGTCATGTGCAACAGTATTCAGACTTTTCAGAGAATCTTTGTTTCTCCAGACAAAGCTGATAGAATTTTTGAATCCTAGAGGCATCATTCAGAGCAGTGGCATGAAAACACCTCTATGGGCTTGATAAATTGTGTGCAATCTCTGCTTCATTTTGCATGCATGCTTGAAGACCGTTGTTTTTCTTTTGTGGCTTTTTGTGTCTGGATGGTCTCCTATGTTATCTCAAATACACTGTGAGCTTTTTAAGAGTCATTTTCTCATCCAGAGTTGTTCTTCATAACATGATCCTGACCGTGGTGCTTTTCAAACCCGCGTGAACCTATTTAAACACAACTCGTAACTTCTTCGATTCATTTGCTTCCTTTGCGGTTAATGGAAATACACTGAGCATCTGTTGTGCTCACGGCGACATGGAGGATTAGAGGTGGATGAGGCAGGACTCTTGCCCCTGAGAGCTTGCAGTCTAGCAGGCCAATCTGCGAGGAAAGCAACCCAGTGTAATAATAGGCAGAATAAAGGAGTGCTCAGTTAACATAGAAACTGTGTATTGTGGAAATACTTTGAATGGAGGGATTGATTTTGCCTGAAAAGAAGGGGGTGTTTTATCTGAATCGAAAGGAACAGTAATAATTCTCTTGGGAATGAGGGCACAGTCCTTGGATACAGGTGCTCAGAGATGTGATGACAAAAGTAAGTTGGGACTAAGTCATTAGAGGATCTTAAATGGCAAGTGAAGGAGTTTGAACTTTATTCTCTGTGCAGAGGAGAGCCACTGAAGGATCCTGAGCAGGAGAGTGACATAATCACCTTGTATTTTAGGAAGGGACTCAGCTCCTAGAAGGTCACTTCTATAGCTCAGGTCCAGGATAATGAAGTGAGGTCCTCCTTAGGGCAGCAGAAGTAGAAATGGGAAGGGGAGGTGGATATGCATGACCGTTGGGATGAGACCACCTAACTTAGTTACTGATCAGCTGTCTGAGGTGAAGACAGAGGAACTGAAGACAAGGAGTCTGGTTTCCATCAAGATGAGTTTGTAGTGACAGAGGAGCAATGGAGTGTCCCTACATAAGACAGGTGCCGTATCAGCACTAGAGATGTAGAGATGAAGTCACATCAGACTCTGGGCTCAAAAGAGCTCACAGTCCCCAGGGGGAGGCAAAAAGGAAGTGAAGGAGTTCTAGAACTCAAAGGAGGAAGTGGGCAGTGTGTAGTT
Organism: Hyaena hyaena; assembly: GCF_003009895.1. Classification (NCBI taxonomy): domain Eukaryota; kingdom Metazoa; phylum Chordata; class Mammalia; order Carnivora; family Hyaenidae; genus Hyaena; species Hyaena hyaena. Next base: position 3,960,030 of record NW_024080706.1, read on the forward strand.
TGGCGGTCTGCGTCCCAAAGTGGGTGGTGTTGAACTGGATTTTGAAGAATGAGGAGCGCACCAAACTAGTGTGTGAGGAACAGACGCAGGCTGGGGCATCACCACAAACAGGTGTGTAAGTGTTGGAGAGGGGCACAAAGCAAGAGTCAGGAGGGGATGGGAATTGTCAAAGGTGAGAAGGAAGATGGAAAATCTCATGTGGGCCAGACTGTAGTGTTGCAGAGTGGGGGAGACACTATCACACTGTGTAGGGATGCAGTGTGGAGGAAAAGAGTCATTACAGTAGACCAGACAAATGTTGATGGCTGGCTTTCTGGTGCTGGGCATAGAGAAGAGCCTATAAAATCACCATTGAGGATGTGGAGTTTACAGGGCTTGGTGATGGTGTATACACAGGAAAGATACTGGGGAGGTGGTGAGTGTCTGGCCCAAACCTTACCTGGTTGTAGGATATGCCTCCAAGTCACCAGTCTGCCTGTTCCTCTTCAGGAGGCTGAAGTCCCCCCCAGAGGTCACTGCTAAGACTGATGCCCATCCTGCCCAGTGTCAGTTGCAGAGCCAGATAGCTGCCCACAAATGCACTACCTTAACAAAAGCAGCGCTGGTAGACTGCCAGAGGAAAAGGGATTTCGTTTTCATTTCGCAAATCAAAATCGCAGTTTCAAGAAGGCTAGATTTTAGCTTGTGGTGGACTAAGGAGTCAGAAATAGCTTCCGTAGTAAAATGAGGGCAGCCCTTCAGGACTGGTGCTATCTGGCTCCTCACAAAGCCACAGGAGGGGTGTTTCAAGAGGATCCTATTTGGAAAAGAATGAAGTGGGGGTGAGGGGAGTTGTCAAATATCTGAAACAAAAAACCTCAGGCACAACTCCAAGCCTGGCTGGAAGTTGCCAGGAGGCCAGGTGCTGCTGCTGGAAGCCGTGCTTTCCACTTGGCATCACCTTCTGTCATGGCGGCCGTTTCCTGTGCCTGGCCCCATAGGGCCCAGTCTCCCCGCTGGAGGGCACGATAGCCACAAGGACAGACAGGCTTGCTGAGGTGTTCTCAGAGAGAGAGAGAGAGAGAGAGAGAGAAAGAAAGGTGCCAGAAGTACTGTGAAAAAGCTCTCTCTGAGGGCTCCCAGGGAGGGGTGGCAGCAGACCTGATCTCTCAATTTTGCCTGATGCATCACTTCCTGGTTTCTAAGAGTGTCTTGAGGAGAAATAAGGGCCTTCTTGTGCCTGATTCTGTGCATCCTTCCCAGGGCAGGAATACGTGCCTGGTACCTAATGAGGATGCAGTAGGATGCAGCTTTAACACTAACAAAGAGTGTAGCACTTGGCATTATGGGAATGCGGTGGACGGGCCTCATCGTGAAGCTGAGGAAAAGCCTTATGGGTTGGGCTCTTTCTGGCCTCCAAAAGCTGCATCTCCACTGTGAGTCTCTGGAGCCTCTTCAAGGACGCCCTCTAAATCCCGTTCTGAGTTTGGAGCCATTGTCTTCTGGAATTAGAGCACAGGGCTGGGCCTGCTTCCAGGTTGCTGTTTCTTACGGGGCTTCATTTTTTCAACTGCTGTTGGTTCTGTTTTGTTTCTATGAAGAATCGTGAGGAAGAAATGTGGATCTCTTCCCAACCACTCATCCCTCAACAATATGAAGATGCGTCTTGGAAGGAACTTCCGTCAACTATAGGACACACTCCCTGTACGTAGACTTCTGTTTAACCTGTTTCTTCCAGCCTTGGGGACCAATTTTCATTTCCATCTAGTGATTTCTAACCCAAGTCCGTATAGTTGGATAGGAATGGACTGACAGTGGGCCAGTCATTCAGCTGACATTTATTGAGTACCTGCTGGATACTGAACATGGCAAGGGATGGGAAGTACACGGTATAACGAGAGACTGCCATTGGTTCACAAGACACTCTGACTTTGCATCCGGGGCAGATGAAGTGGGGAATCATTACCTCATAATCTTTGAATCCTACTGCAAGTCCGGGTGGGTTATTAGCTTCTCGGAGCCTAATATCCTCATTTATAAAATGCACATGTGCCTACTTCATAGGATTGTTACGAGGGTCGTGACATGGCCCACACAAAGCATCGGTAGGCGCCCATGTGTAATAAGGCCTCGATAAGTGGGAGCTGTTATTATGAGAGGTAAGCCGTAGGTGCTGTGGGCATGCCGGCGACAAACCCCCAACTGAGTTTTACCTGGAGGTAGGAAACACCAGATCTGAATCTGAAAAGATAAGTAGGAATAAGTCAGGCAAGAGAGAGGTGCCTGAGAGCTTCAGTTTGGGGAAGGCTGGGGTTAAACCTGGAGGCCTTGTCCAACATCAGTGTGACACTCAGTGACCGGTCCCTCAAAGGGCATGATTGAGCATTCCCCAAAGGGTCTTTGGAGTTAAGCTTTGCCTCCTGGGGGCTGTAGCATTTGTAAAATACTGAAAGGACTAAAGCCCCGCAAAAGCAATACGTTTTGTGGTGGTTTGTAATTACATTTCCGAAACACAAAAGGAAACATTTGTGATCTGCAGAGAGGGGGCCCTAACACACAAAGGCAGGTCTCTCTTGGTTCCCTGACCCATTAAGTGACAATTATGGGACCCGTGTTCAACGTATTCTAAGTGAAACAACTTGCCAAGCCCTGCGCTGTTAATGCTGGAAATAACGGCAGTTCCCACCTCAGGGGCATACATGTCAGCATTTATGCTTTTAAATAATAACACATGAAAGCCCATCTCGGAAGTATTTGCTGGCTTTCCGGGCCACCCCAACTTAGAATTTCAAGCCCTCTTCCTCCTTTATTTTCCCCCGAGTAGCTGTTGACCCACTCTGAGCAGTGGGGACTAGGGATGACTGCATAGAGCAGAAAATCCAAAATAACAGGGACTTAAACAAAAACGTAACTTCTTTTCCTGGAGCAGTGGATTTAGGAAGGCTGTTGGGACTTTGGCCATCGTGACAGCAAGCAGGAGGAAGGCGGGAGAGACAGATGGGGGAATACGGAGGGGTCTTCCTGGGCGCCCCACACAGCACCTCTGTATCCATGTCGTTGGGCAACACTCAGTGTCAGAGCCACAGTATCTGCAAGGGAGGCTGGGAAATGCAGTCATTTAGCTGAGCGATGGTCACCCAGGATAACATTGGGGTTCTGTTACCAAAGAACGGAGGGATGGGTGCTGGGCGGCCATCAGTCTTAGCCAAGTAAGATCACAGTCTCTTTCATAGAATCCAGGGTCGTATTTGTAATAAAGGGTGAGAATAGCTGTAAAGCTGTATGGTCAGCTTTTAAAATACAATTAGAACTATGACTCCTATTGTCTTTTTCTTTTTCCAAAAGCAACACAGTTTTATTGTTAGAAATTTTTAAATTGTGGGTGAGTGAAAACATTATAGTGAAAAGGCACGATGACTCTAGTATATAGTGATAACTGCCATGAACATCTTGGCAACTATCCTTCCAGAAATTTTTGTTTTCATTCCTATACATGTATTTTAATTTTTATTATTTTATTTTATTCTTTAACATTTATTCACTTTTGAGAGACAGAGAGAGACGGAGTGCGAGCAGGGGAGGGGCAGAGAGAGAACGAGAATCCGAAGCAGCCTCCAGGCTCTGAGCTGCCAGCATGAGGCTGCGGCTCATGGACCACGAGGTCATGAACCAAGTTGAAGTATGGTGCTTAACCGACTGAGCCACCCAGGCGCCCATAATACATATATTTTTAAATAAAAGAGGATTATGCTATAGAAATGTTCATTCTGTGCTCCTTTGATTTAATAAAATCGGAGGAATACCAGCTACTTAGCTGATATTTCATGGAATGGATGCCATCAGCTCATTAAATAATTGATCTATTGAGCATGTGTCTAGGTTTTGACTAAATAATACTGTAACGCATGTCTAGATAGCTAAATCTCTGAACACAACTGATTATTTATTTGACATAAATTCCTGAATAAATTGAGAGTCCTAAGAATGCACACATTGTTAAGACTGAAGTGAGTATGCCAGACTGCCCCCCGCCCCGGAAAGTTTCTGCCCACTCGTGTTGAGGGGTGGCCTTCGGGAAGGTCGGTTCAGATACCCAGGGCAGCCACCTTGCCTTTGCCTCTCAGACGGAATGCTGGCACCTTGGGTGGCTTTGTCAGTGCTCTAGCACCGCACCATTCATTCTACCTGATGGCGATGAAGCACGCAGACGCTATTCTGTAGACTAGCTCAGTAAAGACGGGCAGGGAGGCATCAGGGTGTGAGCCCCCAAAGCACACGACAGGGCAGGGTTGGTCTCTTTTGTCAGAAGGCTTGGGGAAGCAGTGCGTCCAACAAAACAAGCCCAAAGGAGCTTGAAGCCCGAGACCTGGGTGTGTGCCTCTGAGCAGCTTTTGCTCACACTCCCCTCATCTAGGAGTGGAAAAACTTCCCTGTGAACATACTTAGCTTGAAATGTCTGCATCTTCTGAAACCTGTGGGAAAAAACGGTGAACAGCAAGTGGTTAATGGAGAACAAGGGTTAGGAGGGGGGGAAGCCGGCCAGGGTCACTGAGACACTAGGGCGCTGTCTCCTCTTTGACTGGGGCAGGCTCCCAACCTAGCCCAGCCTGGTGCCAGCCTGTGAGCGAGTGCACCGTGAGGCTCCTCCTCCCGCCCCGCTAGCCCGAACCCCCGATCCTGACACACGTATAGTTCTCGGGTCCGAGCTGTCCTGCACAACAGTCTTGTGTGCTGTCTCGGATGCTGGCGCCAGCCCAGGCCCTGTCTCCGTCACCCTGGCCCCAGCCTGTTAAAGTGACCTGGTTGCTGTGGTGCACTCACTTTGCTGAAGGACCAGGCTTTAAAACCTCTTCTGACCTTGGGCCTTTCCCAGTGCGGGAAAACAAGGCCAGCTGGGTCAACGTGTCTGTGTGGAAAGAGGCTGTGCTCTTGGGTCCTCTCAATCATTCTCTTTTTCTCTGTCTGGCTCCTTATATCTGTCCCCTTTGCCAGGCTTCTTTGGCAAATAAAAGCTAGTGAGAGAAGAAAGAGATAAGGGAGAGAAGAAGGCAGACAGATATACAGTCAGTCAATCAGACAGACAGCGGAAGGTCTTTCTAGAACAGCAAGCAGAGAGAAAGACTGCCCTCCCGCTACATGAAGAACAGCCTGAGAGCCACAGAGAAGCAGAACCGTGCAACCCAATCATACAGGAGCTCGGAGTCTGGTGGGTGTGCGTGTGGTTGAGGATTACCTAGTGATTTAATTCAACTACCCCTAATAAGTGCCAGGCATCGTTAACCACAGGAGACTAAAAAAAGAAGAAGAAAGAAAAAGCCGTTAAAACACTCAACCTGTCATTGAGGAGCTCCTAGTGTGGCAGGGGAGATGGAAGCCGACCTAAATATTTGCAGTAAACCGTGCCAGGTATGGACGAGGTGTGGGCTGCGCACTTCGGGAACCCAGGGCAGAAGAAGGCGACCTGCCCAGTGGGTGGGAACCTCACAGAAGAGGTTTCAGATGAGCTGCATCTTTAAAAAAAATTTTTTTAATGTTTAATTTATTTCTGAGAGAGAGAAAGAGACAGCGTGAGCAGCAGAGGGTCAGAGAGAGAGAGAGAGAGAGAGACAGCATGAGTAGGGGAGGGTCCGAGAGAGAGAGCAAGCGAGAGACAGCGTGAGCAAGGGAGGGCGAGAGAGAGAGAGAGAGAGAGAGAGAGAGAGAGAGACAGCGTGAGCAGGGGAGGGTCAGAGAGAGAGGGAGACACAGAATCTGAAACAGGCTCCAGGCTCTGAGCTGGCTGTCAGCACAGAGCCCGACGCGGGGCTCGAACCCACGAACCGTAAGATCATGACCTGAGCCGAAGTCGGACGCTTAACTGACTGAGCCACCCAGGCGCCCCCAGATGAGCTGCATCTTGAAGGAGGCTGTGCCAGCTTGAAAGCAGAGGATGGACACCAGGGCAGGAGGCTGACGTGGGGCAAAGTCGGTAGTGAACTTGGGGAGAAGCAGGCATTCCGAGCCTGAAGCTTGGGATACATAGACGGTAATGTCAGGAGCAGGATTGGGGTCATATAGTAAAGGGCCTTGACTGTTTATTATGCTGAAAATTAGTCTTTGAGGAGAGTGGAGAAAGGTTTGGTGGAGGAAGAAGGGCGTGACGATGAGTACAGGCAACATAGGGTGGGAGGGGGGAACGACGTGAATAGGGTTGTGAAAGGTTTGGTGAAGGTTTGGTGAACGACCAGTCTGCCTGGCTGGAGGATTTGTGTGAGCTCCTGTTGAGAGATGAGGCTGAAAATAGATCCATGTGGGGAAGCAAGGACACCCTGGAAGATTCTGAGTAAAGGGGTATATTAAGGGTTTAAAATTTTTTAGGTTTTATTTTTGAGAGAGAGAGAGAGAGGGCAAGCAAAGGAGGGACAGACGCAGAATCCAAAGCAGGCTCCAGGCTCTGAGCTGTCAGCACAGAGCCAGATGTGGGGCTCAAACCCACAAACCGCGAAAGCATGACCTGAGCCGGACGGAGTCAGATGCTCAACCAACCGAGCCACCCAGGTGCCCCTAAAGTA
>NW_024080706.1:3969059-3977023 GCF_003009895.1 Hyaena hyaena
TAAGACAAGGAGAGAAGGAGAGAGCTGGGGGATACGATGAATGGAATAGGTGTCGTCATAAGGAAGCATGACGGATGCCAGGTTGCTGGGAGAAGAGGTTGATACTCAAGGAGATGCCAGGCTGCCCCTCTTCAGGTCTGACCGAAGACCGTCCGTATGGATGAGCACCCGAAGGCCATAGCGAGCTACCTTCCATTCATGTTATCTGTAATAGCACGATTTTATTTTCAAAATGCTTTCTGGGGGCGCCTGGGTGGCTCAGTCGGTTGAGTGTCCGACTTCGGCTCAGGTCATGGTCTCACGGTTCGTGGGTTCGAATGCCGCGTTGGGTTCTGTGATGACAGCTAGCTCAGAGCCTGGAGCCTGCTTCAGATTCTGTGTCTCCCTCTCTGTCTGACCCTCCCTTACTCATGATGTCTCTCTCTCTCTCTCTCTCTCAGAAATAAATAAAGCATAAAAAAATAAACTGAGATGTTAATGGTTTTTAAAAAATGCTTTCTGTTGAGCAGTTATTAATAGTGACTTTTAATGGAGGAGAGTGGTTTTCAAAGTATGAAGTCGAGAACAGACGTTGAGGGAATGGCACGGGGGGGAGGGGGGAGGGCTCTGCCCCTTCTTCCTCCAGAACGCTCTGTCTCTCCTCTCTTTAACACATTGGGGCTCCACTTAAGACACCTTTGGGAACAGAGGGTGCCACTGCGAAAAGAGAAATAAAGGGAGGAAGAAGCATTTTTAAACTTCTAGTTTGTTGCCTTCTGGTTTACAAAGTTTACCATTTTGTCATTTGACTCTCATAACCGCTTTTTTTCTCTGTGATCTGTTTTCTGAAAAGGAAGCAAAAGTCTGAGAGTCAAGAAATGTACTCACAGTCACACAGTGAATGGCATAGCAAGGGCATGAACCGGGGTCTTCAGAGTCCAAATTCAGGACCCCTGTGCCATAGCAGAGTCGGGTAAGGGCCCGACACAAGACTGGCAGAGGGTCAGGGCTTGCGCAGGTGGGTTGGGCGAGTCTGGTTCATCATCACCAGACTGAGGGAGAAGCCTGGGATATAAAAGGCAGGACAGCAGGAGACGGCAGTGCCCTAGGAAGGGAAGAAGGTCCCTGGAGTCTGCTGGGGCCGGAGCCCTCCTCCCCGCCTCACCTCTCTGTCCCAGGAAGGGAGGAGGGTCCTGCAACCCCCCCCGCCCCGCACCCACTTATCTCCTTTCATTTAGGGATTGTCAGCATCATTCCAGTCCTTCAGTGGGTGGGGAAACCGAGTCCCAGAGGGTGTAGGCTGGTAGGAAATCAGTCCTGCAAGTCTTTGGGCTCATCCAACAGAGGCTCCCATTCTTTCTGGGGGAAATGATTGACTTTGGGGTGTGAAATGGGAACAGTCATTTCCTGTCACCTCCATGTGTCCCCCACCCTGGAAGCCTCCTTTCCACAATTCCTCCCACTGACTTCTTTGACAAACGTGTCGTCGGGGCCATTCCATTCACTGTATCAAGATGCCGCCCCTCTCCCCAGTGTGTCCAGGCTCTTTCTTTGAGTTAACCAGTAACCGGCCTTTTTGTTACCCCATTTCTGCGTGAGGGACCCTTCCAACAATTCTCACCGAGGGAGCACTTCTGATTTTTGTTTCCTTTCTCTTTCGGGTCTGCAGAAAACCTTTCATGTCCTTTTGTGAGAGAGCTTCACGCTGCCTCCCAGGATGTGCTGAACTGCACCTCGTCCTCCTCAGCACTCAGCTGTTCCCTTCACATCCCATCTTGAGCAATAAACCAGGCCGGGGAGATTTAGGGCTCCAACAATAAGATGTACTTGGAGGAGACTCTCTTGGGAAGGAGCGGCAGACAGAGAACACGGATAATTACATCTAAAATTTGATACGCGTTTCTGCAGTTTTCTTCCTTTGTGTGGAGTTCTTTCCCTGAAGAGGGGCCTGATAAACAGCAGAGAGCCTATGGAACCAATTGGCTGGAAAAGAAATGACAATAAAAGTCACACAGAATAAAGTCTTCTGTCAGCATCAATTTAAGTAAAACAGGTCTACAAGTTGCAGCAGAGAATTAACTGTTTGATTTGCTATAAGCCAAGAGGATTTTTGGCACTTGGATTGAGAAAAAAAATTATTTTACTTTCAGTTCATGTCTTAACACCCCCACTCCACCCCAACTGGGACCTCATTGCAACATTTCCCCCATCCAGGTCAAAGGTGTTCATTGGAAAGACCAAATGCAAGGGCCTTGGCCTTTCTGGAAGGGTCTGTGGTTTGCAGCCTGGGAGCATGCTCTGTTGAGAAAGCTCTCGTGTCATCTCTCCTAATTTGTGCACTTAATTGACAGCTTGTTAACAGTTCATTAGGAATACTGAAAACCATGTGGCAAAAACAAATCTATCTAGGGGAGAGGATGTGGTCCCTTCTTCTGAACCACTGTTTATTAAAGTTCTCCAGAAACAAGATATCGTGGTGGAAACAACCCACTGCGTCTTTTCAAAGCAAGTACTTTCTGTCTGTCCCTGCTAAACTCTTCAGTTCCTGGGACACCAGGCTGTCCCAAAGCTGGGGCTTTGTTCTAGTGGACTGGGACCCCGTGGGCCTGTGATGGGTACATATATAAAGGTTTGTGGGGCAGCAAAGGAAGGAACTGATTCATCTGTGAAGACACTTAAAGGCTCTAGGGATTACACAGCACCTGTGATCTTCCCACCTCCTACTCACCACTCCTCTCGGTCTCTGGAAACCTTAGTTATAAGCCAAAATTCTTTCTTATAATCCTCCCTGATCCTGCTAGGGAAAATTAGTTTCCCCTTCATCTTTGTGCCGATAACGCTTTACATTCCCTTCTGTTATATATCACATTATGTTATCACGGCGTGTGTGCTCCTCTCGCCCTGAGCACCCATGAGCTTATGTTATGTCCATCTCTGGATCCCCACGTCGAGCCGTCTAAGGTAGAATTGTTGGAATGATTGGTTTTAGGTCACCTTAAGCATTCTGCTCTTGACCACTCCCCGACCACCATCACCCTGCCTCACCTCAGTCTCAACCATATGGAAGAACTACATTAGAATAGTGGACCAGCCTTCGGGCCAAGCCTGTGTTTTAAAATAGGTTGCCTTCTACCAAATAAATTCAATCCGATTTTACTGCATCAAATATTTACCAAGTGCTTACCGTGTTCCAGGACTTGGGTACACAGTGGTGAACAGAACAGACACAGTTCCTGCCCATATGGATGTCACTGATTATTAATTACAGTAATTGCTATAGATTATAAACTTAGGAGGCGCATTCCATCTTTCAGATGAAAGTGATATTTTTAAAGCCCTCTGGAGCAGAAATATACTAAAGGATATTGTAGTGCCAAGAATTATCCTTTTTCAAAGTGTATCCCTTGCTTCTTACTTCTGGAGTCCCTCCCCCCTTATATGCATGCTGCCTTCTTGTCATGAAAAGGATCTAGCGCAGCAAGCTATGGACTTGAGAAAAAATTACTTGAAGAGCCAGCCACAGAAATATGACATCACAGGCCTCCTTAAATCGTTTTACTAGTAGTTGAAAGATATGCTAACTTCGTGCCTAACCAGACTTACTTGTGTAATCTTAGGGTACTAGCTGATAACACTTGAACTTTGTTCATAAAATCTTTCTGTAGTTTTTAACTCATATGAGACATTTATGTCTTAATACCTCTGGATTATATTCGGGATTTCAATAGAGCACTCTGGGAAAAACCCACCCAACACAGGGGCTTGTTTTCTTAAAAGCTTTGTGCTGCAGAGATTTTTCTCCGTCCAAAGAAGTCAAGTAGTTACCAGAGTTCTCTGGAAGTACTGAAATTTAGTGAGCCATTGTTGAAGCTACCAGGGAATTCAGCAGTTCTCCGGTTGAGTCCCCACCCAACAAGCAAAATAAAGTAACAACCTTGAAAACATCACGTTGACTGCGGCGGACATTTGTTGGAGAGCCTCTCCAACATCTACTTTCAGCTTCTCACATGTAAGAACCTTGGTTTTCCTTCCAGACTGCACCCCTCTCTCTTCTCAGGAGGAATTAGCCCCTCCTCTAGCTCCTGGGATGGGCTCTGATTGGCCTAAGTGCAGTTGAGGAAGCCAGGGATCGTTTGCATTTATTGGCTCAGACATGGACATGGGACCTGGTTCTGGCCAATGGCAGAGGGTGAATCTTAGGATTTGGGGGAAACCAGTGAAGAGGCTGTTTTTCTTCTGCTGGTTGTGAGGTGGGTGGCTGTTGAAGTCCCTTTGAGGCCTGAGAGGATTTTCTGAACCTGCTGGTGACCACTATGTGAAGCTTTAAGATTTTGTCACTGTGGAGGAATGCAGACTGGAGAGATGTGAAATCAGGTCCCAGGTGAAATTGATGCCACCTCACCTTAAGCTTACCCTCTTTGGGCCTCCTACTTCGGTGGACTGACAAAGCACTCGTGCCCTTTGCCTGTTTTTGGCTTGAGTTAGTTTGAATTGTCACTTTTAGTGACACTTGAATTGTCACTGTTAGTTTTCCTGTCACTCGAAACAGAAGAGTTCCTAACCACTGACTTTGCTAATATCCAAAGTGTCGTATACATTAGAATCAATTGGTCAGAAATCAATAATGGAATGAAATTTAGCCAAAGACAGCAATTGTGAAAGCTTCTGGGTAGGATAGGTCAGCTGTGGAAGTATCAATAGGCTCTTTTTACCCCTTATAAAATGTAGCTCTAGCAGGAATTCCTGGGAAGGTGTTGGGCAGTCTGGGGAGCTGAGCATGCTGGGCACTGGGCATGCACCACTCTTTTGGGTCTGTTCCATTGGGTCTGTTCCATTGCCTGTCCATAGAACAGTTAGTGTTAAAGGGTATCATAAGGGTGTCATGAGGAAATTCACCCTGGAAGGTCCTGGGCCACCATCCCTGGGGTAAGGGAGGAGACAGGTACTGAGTCTGAACATCACTTTATGTTATAGAGAGAGTGGATACGCCCTTCAGCTCCTCTAGACTATAAGCCTCAGGAGCTGCACTGTCCTCAAATGCCATTGAGGAATGTGACTAGTTTAAATTGAGATGTGCTGTAAATGTAAAATATACGTATAAAGATATAGTATGAAAAAAACCCTGAAGTATCTCTCTCATAATTGTTGGTGTTAATTATATGTTGAAACTATAACGTTTTGATATATTGGGTTAAATAAAATAAACTATTAACACTAATTTTGTTTCTTTTTACTTTTATTTTTTAAGTTTATTTATTTATTTTGAGAGAGAGAGAGAGAGCGTGCGTGCACGAGTTGGGGAGGGGCAGAGAGAAGGAGAAAGAATCCCAAGCAGGCTCCATGCTGTCAGCACAGAGACCAGTGTGGGGTTCAAACTCACAAACCGTGAGATCATGACTTGAGTCGAAACCAAGAGTCTGACACTTAACTGACTGAGCCACCTGGGCGCCCCTCTTGTTACTTTTTTTTTAATGTGGCTGCTAATGTGGAAAATTTAGCTTTACCTATGTGGCTCACACCATGTTTCTATTGGACAGTACTTTTCTCGAGTCAGAGACATTTCATTTGCTTTGTATGCCAGAGAAACTTCTCCGTGTTGTTTTTAAATGAATGAATCATGACTAAAACCTGCCATTGAGAGCAGCCATCTGCAAACTCTCACAGCCTGTGCTTCCACTTTGTTAGTGGCTTTTCTGTAGATCTTGTACCACCTGATGTGGTGACATCCTGAGTAAGGTCACACCCCTAAGAGTAGAAGGCAGTGTCTCTTTGCCTTTTATGACAGGTGACCATACTAGAGTGGAAGTCCAGGAAAGACGAGGCCTCAGACAGGAAAGAAAGGAACCTTGAAAGCTAGAGAAGGGAGCCCATCTCTTTGGATTTAGACAAATCCAAACACTTCCGGAGTGGGAATATGGAATGTGACTTCTGCCACACAAAGGCAGGCTGGAAGCAGGTGGGAAATGGGTTTTAAGGGACCCAGTGGGCAATGAGGGAAAGCTAAACCTCTTAATCCAGATTATTTGGCTGTGTGTTACTCTGTGTTACTGTGGTTGAGCAAAGACTAATCTACATGCTGCCTTGTGGCCTCCATTGAGTTGGGTCTGCTCTCTGGGTTGGATTGAGCAATGGTGGTTACAGAAGTGGAACTGAGTGAGATGTCCACAGAAGAAGGAGAAGACTGAGGCCAGCTGCCCCTCTTTGTGTGAAGATGCTTGCTCCATGGACAACCTCAGAATATTGGGTCTGATGCTTATGGGAGTTAAATGTCAAGCAGCATATCTCTGAGGTAACATCTGCTGGGACTGCCCCAATGAAGCCAGAAAGCGATCCCATGATGAGGAAAGATTTCCTCCAGCATGTGCTCGCTCAGGCTGCTTTGGTGAATGACCTCTAGGACTTGCCTAAACCCATAGACCCAATGCCAGGAGTCACTTCTAGAGTCACTTTCCACCCCGCTGGACAGAAGGATGTCTACTTGAGTTTTTGCATTATCACATGCTAATATATTTGTTAATGATCTTGTTCCCTCTACCAGATTGTGTCCTTCTCAAAGGCAGAGTTCATCACTATACCTCCTGGCCATGGCACAATGTTTGATTCACAGCAGGCCAGGCATTCAAGTAAGATTTTTTAAAAGAAGGCAAGTGGGTGGTTAGGGCCATGGGTTTATATGGGCAGACACATGTGTACAGTGCCAGTCACTGGAATCAAAGACTGCAGATAAAGTACTTAGTGCACATAGCAAATGCATTTATGCATTATGTATACATAGACATAGACATAGACACATACAGATACACATTGATGACCATGTTGTCCTTAATATTCTTGATCTTTTGTTCTTGTTAGAGAAATACTGCCCCACTGGGAAGAAATAAGGAGACCCTGAATGTAAATACACTTACCTTGCCCAGATTTGAAATAAGGATGATGAAGGACCAAATTGAGAATTCTGTGACTTCGTATAGACTGCTGATCAAGGTTGCAATTGTAGTTGAGCACAAGTGGGTGCTTCACTCCCTGGGTTATCTGAATCAGTCTACTTTAAAGTTCGGTGTAGACAAATGAGTGACCCAAGTCATGACATGTTCCTGGGAGCTACAAAACTAAGAAGTTCTTTATATGCTACCACCAAAAGAGAAATCGGGTTTGAATCCTTTTTCTGGCTTCTCCACAGCCCCAAAAGAGCTCAAGTGGGCTGATGACACAGGAATGATCCTTTAGGGAGAAATGATTTGAACAGAGTTACTGACATTTATCACAGTCTTAGAATTTTTCCCACGATTTTCCACGGTTCAGGGCTGGGGAGTGATAGGTTTTAGTTGTTTGGGGGTTCTAGGGAAATGAGGACCAGCTATTATTGTAAAAGTAGTTTTTAAGATTAGACATCTTCTGCAAATTATTCATGAAGTAAACCATTTTGTTGTAGCTTATTAGGAAAATCCATATGAAAGTGGTACCAAATGGCACCAGAAGCTCCAGAAATTCTGGGTGAGAGGCTGATGTTTACTTTTCAGGGAGGTCTGTTGAAACTTACAGCTTTCAGGTTCACTAGTACATTCACGGAATCAAAATCTTTAAGGTTGACACTAAGAAAGATTGGCAGTTTAATAAGGAATTGGCATTGATCCTCCAGATCAAATCGAGTGCTGCTGTCATTTTTTATTGATGCCAAAAGACCTAAAGTCAACCCTGTGCCCCAAATCCATTTTAAAGTTCCATTCTTCTCTTGCCAAAGACTGTCCATTTTCCTTGATTTGGTGTTTCAGCCTCTGTCCATTTCTCATTAAGTCTGCAGTCTCCAGCTTTATAACTGGGTGGGCAGTCCTCTATCTCTGCTGAGTCCCACTGAGAAATCTCAATGACATTACTTTGTGGCATAAATGACCTTATTTCCTGATCTTCGACTTACAGCCTCAGAATCTTTTTTTTTTTTTTTTTACAAATAGTTTATTGTCAAATTAGTTTCCACATAACACTCA
>NW_024080706.1:3977499-4011816 GCF_003009895.1 Hyaena hyaena
GGGTAAATTCCTAGCAGTGCTATTGCTGGGTCATAGGGGAGTTCTATTGTTAGTTTCCTGAGGAACCTCCACACTGTTTTCCAGAGGGGCTGTACCAGTTTACATGCCCACCAACAGTGTAGGAGGGTGCCCGTTTCTCCACATCCTCGCCAGCATCTCGCGTTCTCTGATTTGCTCATTTTAGCCACTCTGACTGGCGTGAGGTGGTATCTCAGTGTGGTTTTGATTTGTATTTCCCTGATGAGGAGGGATGCTGAGCATCGTTTCATGTGTCTGTTGGCCATCTGGATGTCCTCTTTGGCGAAGTGTCTGTTCATATCTTCTGCCCATTTCTTCACTGGGTTGTTTGTGTTTCAGGCGTGTAGTTTGATGAGTTCCTTATATATTCTGGATATTAACCCTTTATCTGATATGTCATTTGCAACTATCTTTTCCCATTCCGTTGGTTGCCTATTAATTTTCTGGGTTGTTTCCTTGTTACAGCCTCAGAATCTTAACTTACTTCTGAGCAGATAATGTCTTGACTCCATCCTGATGACATCTTCTCTTCCCCTTGGAGTGTGGGCTCTGGTGATAAGCCTAATGCCTCTGGGCATGATCTCCCTACGTCCTAGTGTTGGTTGCGGTAGAGTGTCTGTTGTTTTCTGAAATCTCAAGCATCAAGCATGCTTTCCACAATGCAGGACTTGGTAACCTAGATCACTTTGAGTGGCAGCACGAGAATCTTCAGCACTCTTACTTACTTGTTTTTCAAGGAAATTTTGGATTATCTTCTATGACTCTTCTCAATTTCTGCCTGCCACACTGCTAGTAACACATGACCAGAATTGGTAAAGGTTTGCTCCATAGAGAGGCTTCACTTTTCACTCTTCCTTGTTCTTGATGATGCTCTCACCTTCCCTAAACCCTCACCTCCTTTGTTGTGAGAATGTCAAACTGTGTTTATTATTTTTGGATAACTACAGATTGGGGACAGTTCTGCACATTTCTTAGCTATTCTTCATGTATACCATGAGAATGGTTGTGTGTGTATTCAAATACTTAGTTACCTAGTGTTAATGGAATTTATTGGACTCCACACTTGTTCATATACTGGTTACATGATTTGATTTGAACCAGTTACTTTGCCTCTCAGAGTCTCAGTTTCCACAACTATAAAATGAGGATAGTGGCATTTACCTCACAGAATTATTCAGAGGCTAACATTAGCTATGTACTATCAAAATACCTGGGAAAAGGAAAGTGATCAATAAAATTAGATCTCCCCCATATTCTTAATTCTTAATCTCCCCCATATATCTTAATATACATAAGAAGCTCTAAGGTGAAATGCAGTTACATAATGAGTTAAAAAGACTTGGGCAGTGTTTAGAGACATAATTACTTTGTGAAATCTGCAAACTTTTGAATAAAATAAAAAGAGATGAGATATTTTAAATACTTTTACCAGCCTTGTGAAACATTTTGGATCGAGCTGTGCTTACATAAATTAAAATTTTAAATCAAAGTAAAATTAGAAATGGAATTTTTAGGAAATTTTCAAATGTTTAGGCAAAAAGCCAAATGACACACGATTTTGCAAGTCTGACAATTTTAAAAGACCTATGCTTGCTCAAAATTGGCCAAAACCATGGCTTTGGAATGCTAAAGTTCACTCCAGAGGTATCTGTAAATTTTCATTGCATATGAAAAGCAAGGACTAGTTGACAAGCTTCTGTTCACAAAAGAAAAATCTCAAGAAACCATCTTTTACTACAGTGTTGGCCACCATGATACAAGAGAACCGCCCACAGACCCTGTCATTCATGGTATCAGCCTCTCTGCACTTGTCTGTATGTGACATGAGAACATCAGGCAAGCACGTGCTGGTTGTGAAGGAATGAGGAAGGAAGGGGCTGGCATTTTGCTATCTGTGACTTAATGGAGATGCTTAAAGAAGGTTCATCCATTCTACCGATAGGCAGTTCTAATGGAGCTCAAAATATACACATTTGGGAAGACCTATTTACAAGAGAATGCAAATCTACAAAATACAAAACTAAATCCAGGGCCTTGAAAGGGCCCCTAGGGGGTGAAGAGGCCTGAAGCTTAGACTTCAGTAACCTTGGGTAAAAAGCGGTCCCAAACAAAATATCATATGTTTGCACGTATAGGAGGATTAGGAGGAACTTAACTGAGGACCATGGGGGAGAAGAAGGGGGGAAATGGTGGGGGAAAGGGAGAGAGGCAAACCATGAGAGACTCTTGAATGCTGAGAAACAAACTGAGGACTGATGGATGTGGGGGGGAGGGGGGAGATGGGCATGGAGGAGGGCACTTGTGGGGATGAGCACTGGGTGTTATATGGAAACCAATTTGACAATAAGCTATTTGTAAAAAAAAAAAAAAAGCTGTCCCAACCAGTTCAGTATGAAACGTGGAAGGACCTGAAATCCTAGAGACTGATGGGGAAGTTCAGCTTCAGGCTGGTAATGGTTGTCCCTCATCTCTAGAGGCTGAGGTATTGTCAGAAAACTGGGAATTGCAAAAGATGAATCTGAGAATGAACACCAAGATGTTTTCTAATTATAATTTGTGTTTCATTACACTGTGCAAAATGTCAATGCTAAAATCACTTTTAAGCTAATAAAAATGCCAAGAACTGCTACATAATTTGGTTTCTATATGTAATTTATCAAACTTCTGTGGATGCGTTATAGTGCCATATGTGATCTTCTAAAATAACTTGCGAACTACATGTAACAAAAATGGAGTCTTTAACCAGAGATCATGATTTGGGGACCCATTGTGATTTCTAAGCTATTGGAAATATTTTTGTAGAGGGTGAAATATGATCTTTTGTTCCTGTGAGTTCATTCAGTTGCGTAAATTATCAGAAGGATGATTTTTAAAATTTCTTTTCAAACTCAGGATTGAGAATTTATTATTTGACTGTCTTAACCTTCATACTTAAATAGGTATGCCAACTGTCATCAAAGTGTTTGAACTATTTTAATTATTTAAATGATGGGGCACCTGGGTAGCTCAGGCGGTTAAGCATCCGACTTCGGCTCAGGTCATGATCTTGCAGTTTGTGGGTTTGAGCCCCACGTCGGGCTCTGTGCTGTCAGCTCAGAGCCTGGAGTCAGCTTCGGGTTCTGTGTTTCCTTCTCCCTCTGCTCCTCCCCCACTCATGCTCTCTGTCTCTCAAAAATAAATAAATGTTAAAAAATTTTAAATGCTAAAAAATAAAAAAAAATTTAAATGCTGTATTTCCCTTTTCAAACATCCCTTGAATATAACCATATGGAATCTAGAGTCTGAAGATTCAGGTTTATTTTGGACAGCCTCCTAGGATTTTAGGAATAACATTCATTTTAATCTTTTAAATATTTTCTTGGTAGAAAACTTTGCTAAATGCCCTGGGAGTTAATTTAACCCTTGGGGCCTCTCAAGGCCCTATTTTCAGAGAACTGCAAAGTCAGGGTTATCCCCTTTTCTCTCTTCCTCTTGGCATCTCTTCCTTTGGCTCTTTATTGCCTGGATTCTATGGAATAGCAGTTGGTTCCAAGCCCCTCCCCCCTCCCCTGCCTGTTTTGCTTGCAGGCAGCCTGCTTACAACCATTGTGATGTACAATTAGTACTGAAGCCCATGCAGATAATAAGAGAATCATCATAAAAACACTAAACAGAGCAAATAACATTTCAGCCTGGATTTAGTCCCAAATACCTGATGCAGGGAGGTACAGAAACCCAGAAGCCAAATAAGATCACACTCCAGTTAGCTGTGGAGGGATGGGATTGTATATAAATACACACACACACACACACACACACACACACACACACACACCCCACAATGGTCAAACTCAGACATTAATCAGGACTACATGCAGCCTAAATATTGTAAAGTCAAAGCTAAACAGGACCTGGAAAAACAGGTAAGCCTATAGGCTTAATGTAGCTTTAGAATAGTCATTATGGCCTAAAGGTGACAAGAGACACATTCAGATTAGATGGAGAGAGTGAAGCCTTTGTAGGGGTAGGACTCTGGGGTCTTGGGCAGACTTTAAACCAGGGACCTGAGCTACCACCTTGCCCTTGGCCTGGCCAATCTAGATCTCTGTACATCAGTTTCCTCTTAAAAATGTAAATAAAATACTGGCTTGCTTTGCCGAAACAGCTTTCACCAAGCCTCCTGAGATGATTTTTCCTGCTAAATCAGAATCCACCAAGGAGGGGTTTCCTGGGGATGAGATGTAGTTGCTTCTTTTCTAAATAAGTTCATTTAAATCACAATAATAGTTAATAGTCAAGTGCTTACTCTGCAAGTGGGACTGAGGTTTGGAAAGGTGTAGTCACTTTCCCAAGTTCATACAGCTGCGAAGAGCCTGGGTTTGAACCTATTCAATCTGATTTTTTTTTTAAACGTTTATTTATTTTTGAGAAACTGAGAGAGACAGAGCGTGAGTGGGGGAGGAGCCGGGGTGAGGGGTAGAGACAGAGGGAGACACAGACTCTGAAGCAGGCTCAGGCTCCGAGCTGTCAGCACACACCCCAACACGGGGCTCGAACCCACCAACCATGAAATCATGACCTGAGCCAAGTTGGACACCCAACTGACTGAGCCACTCAGGTGCCCCAGAACCTACTCAATCTGATTCTGATTTAAGGGTTCTCCTGGAGCTTCCCAACCAGGTCTCCTCCTTCCCTCTGGATTTCTTGAGGCTGTCATCACAGGAGGGGCATTTGGTTGAGCCCTGGAGCCCCACTGGAGAGGTCGTTCAGCCTCTCCCTCCCCTTTCCAGTCCTGTGGTTGAGACAGGTGCTAAGCCCAGGCTTGGAGATCAGGTGGTTAGAAAGAGCAGGGGCAGTTCTCTGTGTTTGAAGGAGAAGACCAAGTTTGTCCAGGTAAGTCCAAGCACCTTGTTTCCCCAGAGACCCGGGGGTATTTAAGGAAAGTGTGCACGGCAGTGCTAGGGACTGATAGATAAGAAATGGATCTTCATCTTTCTTTCTCTTTCCTGGTACACTTTACAAGGCAGTGTGCAGAGCTGAAAGCTGATGACTTATTAATTACATTTTCCAGATGGAATGGCAGCCTAAGGGGTGATTTTCAACCTAAAATAGACATTGAATATGCAGAGATGCTCAGGATCTAGTAACCGACCTTAATATTTTCATCTTCGCAACTAAGCCTGAAAAGACTGCCAAGTTGGAGGCAACCATTCCTTTTCTGAGAGGCTGGTTTTATACTGCAGAGAAAATAGTTCTTTATGAATACTCTTCAGCCTCAAAACCTCAGTTTGTACCCAATTCAATCAAAGTCTGAACTGTATTAACAACTTACGATTGCATTTATTCTACAAGGTCTTTCCAGTTTAATTTTTAACAGAGCTCAAAGAGACTGAGATCAGAATTGTCTTTTACTTAGGTAGAGAAATTGTTTACAAGTCAGCATGATTGGTACCTTAGGTATGTCCAGGGCCGTTTTTGCCTAGCTTTTTTACACTCTAAGTCAGATCTGACTTCAGCACACCGTGTATTCACACCCAACGTAAATGAAGCTATTTTGCAAAGCTTAAGCATGTTTGTGTGTTTTGCATCCTTTCTAATCTCCTGATAAAGCTTCTGAACCTCAGAAAACAAATCACTGGTCTCCAGAGGTTACTAGAAGTTATTATTTTTGTTTCCTCAACGTGAAGAAACCTAATCCTCCACCACATCACAATTGTGTGTTTTTCTCCTCGTGGCATTTGGGTATTAGTCTTCAGCACGATATGTACTTATTACCTCTTTTGTCTGATTTTTGTGGTGTGCATTTTAAAAGCAGAAGGGATTTGCTGTTGATTAGGAAGGAAAATAGAGGGAGAAAAGTTATTATTACATTAAACGATCCTTTGCTTGCATAAAGAAGACTCTCTGGGGCTTCATTGGGAAAAAAACAAACAGGAGGTAAATGTCCTAGATGTTTACAGGTTAAACATTCCATAAGTGGCTCAGAATCAGCCCTTCCTGGCAGTCTCGAGGTGGCTAATTGCTGAAGCATCCAAACCATTTGAGCGACTTCATTTTCCCCAGGGATCGACACTCACAACAGGATAATGCTTACCCTGATAGAAGTGTCACAGTGGGAACTCAGCATAATTTGCTGATATGATATCAAAAATAGCATTAAGGTAATTACATTTTGCACTTGTAATATTTCACAGGCAATAATACAGGAGAAAATTGCACTTTTTTTTTTTTTTTTGGTAACCTGGTCATTTAAAACTTTAGCTGCAATGAAGCTGACATATTTGATGGGTTGTTGTTTCTTAAATGTGTGCTCAATTTATAAATGCATAAATACAGTCATTACTCTAACCATTTGACCAGGGTTAAGAGAACCGAAAGTAGTAAATGAGAACTGTTTCAACGGGTAGATAAGAGGTATCTTTTTAATTGTAGTAGCAGAGAAATGGGAAGAGAACTCCTTTGCCAAGGACAGTTTGGTATAATAGAAACACTGCTTTAAGAGGCCAAAGACATGCCATCTAGGCTCTCTTCCCCTACCCTTGCTGTGTGACCTTGTGCAAGTTATTGAACCTCTCTGAACTACTGCTTCATTTTTTTAATGTTTATTTATTTTTTGAGAGAGAAAGAGCGTGCACAAAAGAGGGTGTAGTGGAGGCGCAGAGAGAGAGGGAGACAGAGAATCTGAAGCAGGCTCCAGGCTCTGAGCTGTCAGCACAGAACCCAATGCAGGGCTCGAACTCACAAACCTTGAGATCATGACCTGGGCCAAAGTCTGAGACTTAACCGGCAGAGCCACCCAGGCACCTCTGAGCTCCTGCTTCAAACAATAGTGCTAGATAGGCAGATCTTTTGCAGACCGTATCAACTGTAATATCTATGATTCCACAAAGGATAAAAAATTATTTCAATTTAGTTATTGAGTTTTTAAATAGCAAAACATTTTCAGGAGTTCTATTTCACCACAAAGGTAAATTTTCTTCTTGCCAAGGGAGCATCACAGTCCTCTGAATATTGGGGCTCACACTGTGTTTTCTTTAGACTCTTGAAATTTTGGCAGTGGCTTCGGGTGAAAAATGTTACTGATTTAACTTCCCCGAAGAAACCTTCATCCTTCTGTTGTTCCAGGTGCACTTGGTGAGGAGTTTCAAATGCTGCCACTTTCTTAAACCACTCATGTCACTACTTTCTCATCCAGGCATTTATTTGGCAAATCTTAGGGGCTCCTGGCTGGCTCAGTTGGAAGAGCATGTGATTCCTGATCTTGGGGTTGTGAGTTCAAATCCCATGTTGGGTGTAGAGATTACTTAAAAATAAATAGACAAACTTATATTTTCATTATTTGGCAAATCTTTATTGAGCAACTATTATGTGGTGACATCATGCTAGGCTGTGAGCATGCAGTAGTGAACGAGATACAGGCCCTGCCCTCCTACAGCTCAGTCACAACAGTATATATATACTGTTGTATATATATAACAACAGGATATTTTTAATTGCAAGAGACAGAAGTCCACTCATTAAAGCTAATTAAGGGGCTTCCTCAGAAGGACCCTAGGGCATCTCCTACAATCCTGGGGCAGGAAGTAGAGCTGGTTGTTGTAAAAGCTGGAACAAAGCAGTTGATGCTTTCAGGGCCCAGGCAAAGGCTCCCTCTTTCCTTCTCCCTGGAGCTACATAGCTCTCATCACTGCTGCTCATTTCCTTCATTCTTACCTTTGCAGAGCACATGTGTCTGTCCACATTCATCCACCTGCACAGAAGACCCACTGCTAGCCCTCATGACAACTTTGTGCAAATTATGAGGAAGTGCCCCTTTCCGGGCACATAGCGTGGCAGCTGGGTTCGATGCTCAGTTGCCCCTCAGTTGGATGCTCTCGTACATTTGGCCCTGAGTACACGTGGCATTATCTTTGTGAACCCAACGTGATGTCTTCAGCTCCCAATTCCTCATGACCTTCTAACTAGGTTTCCCACAGGGCAATGACCATATCTTCATGACCCAAACTCAGTTTCCTCAGAGAGAGAAGTTAGCTGGGCCAAGTGCCCCATGAAGACAATCACATATGTCCAGAGTGAGTGAGAAGCAGACCCATGATAAATAGGGTTCTGGAGGGAGACACTGTATATCTCTAAGAAACACACTGCTGCTAGGGCTGGACGTTCCCTGGAGGGGAGACACTGTAGGGGATGCGTGACATCTAAGTCAGAAGCTATGTGAGATGTGACATGTACCTGAGCCTTGGTCTTGCCCCTAAATCACTCAGACCCAGTGGATTTGGAAGAGCAAGATGTTGGATGACAATGACAGCTGTGCTCCATCTAGTGTCAGAAAACCTTAGGGTCTGCAGAGAAGGTCACTAGATAATGATAAAGGTGTCAATCTTTTGCACACTTTCCTCCTACAATCTCTTCTGAGATGGAGACCCCTGCCATGGGCATTTCATAGTGTCCCCTTTCCATACAGCACCTGTCATGGGATTGCCAAGACACAGGAATCAGGAACATATGTCACGGGAAGGAATCTGTATTTCTTGAAATGCAGTTCTCAAAAATCTCCACCCTGAACCCCTTGCATCTTTTAAATGTAGGAGAAGCTCCTGCAAAAGGTGCAGGCATTCATCAGGGGTATCTTTTTTCCCCCTAAGTTTATTTATTTATTTATTTATTGAGAGAGAGAGAGAGAGAAAGCAAGAGTGGGGAAAGAGCAGAGAGAGAGGGACAGAGAGAGAATCCCAAGCAGGCTCTTCACTGTCAGCATGGAGCCTGATGAGGGGCTCAAAGCATGAACCGTGAAATCATTACCTGAGCTGAAGTCTAATGCTTAATGACTGAGCCACCCAGGAGCCCCAGGGGTATTTTTTATACCTGCCAGCTATAAGCTTTGTAGATGGAGATCTGTTGAAAGGCCTATTTTAGGGGCTAAAAAGTAACTGAGAATTCTATTTGGGAGGTATTATCTCATTGTACCATGAGTTATGTCAGAACATATCACATGACATCTAATATTTTTATCCATAAACAAACAAACAAACAAATAAACCTCCCACCCCAATGGTTGATTGAGGTATACTTGTCCCATTAAGAAGTTCGCCTGGGTCAAGGTAGCTCAGTGGGTTCATGCTTTGGCCCAATATCTCTACTCCAAACCCATACTAATGAGAAATAAAATATTAAAGTGGAAAACCAAAAAGGTATAAAAGGCCAGGCTCAGAAATAAGATAATTCTGTGGACAAGAAATGCAACATGAATGGGATCGAGTCTTGGGCTTGGTAACTCTGGGTCTGGAAGTGAACAAGGATCGTTAGGAGGTCCACCTCTGGGGGTGAAAAAGATTAATAGTGTTCACTGGGCCACATTCACTGCTGCTGAAAGCTGGGAGCCAGGATGTGGCTCCTTTGTGAAAGGGGCTAAAAGCTCTGACCACTGCTTGAGGCTATGCTGGCATTTCTCACTCTCAGTGCTATTAACATTGTGGACCAGATAATTCTTTGTGTAGGGTTGTTCTCTACACAGTAGGATGTTTAGCAACATCCCTGGCCTTGACCCACTGGATGCTACATATAGCAAACACCCACCTTGTGTTGTGACAACCGCAAATACTTCAGACATTGCCAGACATTCCATCCTCTGAGGAAAATCAGCCCTGGTTGAAACCACTGGACTATAAAGTGATGGATGTTGGAGAACACAGAGCCTCCCAAGTAAGAACTTAACCAAGTTGTCCCCTGCCTCATGACTGAATCTATATTTTCCCAATAATACATGGGACAGGAACCCTAAAATATCACTAAAAGATGGTTTGGGGACACCTGGGTGGCTCAGTTGGTTAAGTGTCCAACTTCAGCTCAGGTCATGATCTCACGGTTTGTGAGTTCGAGACTTGAATCGGGCTCTCTGCTGTAAGCTCAGAGTCTCTTCGGATCTTTTGTCTCCTCTCTCTCTTCACCTCCCCCACTCATGCTCTTTCTCTCTCTCTCAAAAAATAAAAATAAATAAATAAAAATAAAAGATCTGTTTGGGGTGGCCTTTGAGGAGGTAATAGCAAAGCTGTCTGATAAGGGGAGCAATGAAAGGCAAACGAACAATCAATAACAAGTAAGAAATATTGGAAATAAAATATTATAGTCACTGAATCAAAAAAGTAATAGGATACACTCTAGATCATACACAGTTGAAGACAGAATTAATGAATTGGAAGATAGTACTGTGGAGGTAATTCAAAATGTGGCAACTGCAGGAAGGACGTTTTAATAAAACAAATCAGTAAGATTTTTAAAAAAGTTAACAGACATGGAGGATAGACCAAGGAATACAACATAGGAAGTGGCACAGAAATAGTATCTGAAAAGAAACTGAAGACGTGACTGTCTTAGGTTCAAAGTGCGTACCCACTTCCAAGAAGTAAATATAAAGAAAAACTCACATCTAGACACATCATAGTAAAACTGCAATACATAAACTATAATTTCTTATAAGCAATAGAAAAGGGCAGCAGACATTGAAATAATATGTTTAAATTGTTAAGGGAAAATAACCGTTGACCTAGAATTTCTCTACCCCACAAAGCTATTCTTCTAGAGCAGGGTTCGGCAAATTTGTTCTGAAAGGGCCAGATAGTAAATATTTCAGTCTTCAGGGCCATATAGTCATTTTCACATGATCACATCTGTGTCACATTCGGGATGAAGATAGAAATATTGAATAATTTGAGACTTTGTGGTTCAAATATATAATTAAGTGAGTAGGTAAAAAAAAATTAAGGATAACCATTAGAAGGATAACAATACAATCTATTTTATTTTTTTTTAATTTTTTCTTAAATAGTTTATTGTCAAATTGGTTTCCATATAACACCCAGTGCTCATCCCAAAAAGTGCCCTCCTCCATGCCCATCAACCCCCTTCCCCTCTCCCCCACCCCCATCAGCCCTCAGTTTGTTCGCAGCATTCAAGAGTCTCTTATGGTTTGCCTCCCTCCCTCTCCCCAACTATTTTTCCCCTACTTCTCCCCCATGGTCCTCTGTTAAGCTCCTCATAATCCACCTATATGTGCAAACATATGATATTTGTCCTTCTCTGCCTGACTTATTTCACTCAGCATAACACCCTCAAGTTTCATCCATGTTGCTACAAATGGCCAGACTTCATTCTTTCTCATTGCCACGTAGTATTCCATTGTATAGATAAACAAATCTTGATCCATTCGTCAGTTGATGGATACTTAGGCTGTTTCCATGTTTTGGCTATGGTTGAGAGTGCTGCTATGAACATTGGGGTACATGTGCTCCTATGCCTCAGCATTTCTGTATCCCTTGGGTAAATTCCTAGCAGTGCTATTGCTGGGTCATAGGGGAGTTCTATTGTTAATTTTTTGAGGAACCTCCACACTGTTTTCCAGAGGGGCTGCACCCAACATTACATTCCCCCCAACAATGTAGGAGGGTTCCTGTTTCTCCACATCCGCGCCAGCATTTGGAGTCTCCTCTGACCAGCATGAGGTGGTATCTCAGTGTGGTTTTGATTTGTATTTCCCTGATGATGAGTGACACTGAGCATCATTTCATGTGTCTGTTGGCCATCTGGCCAACATGAACATGTCTGTTCATGTCTTCTGTGCACTTCTTCACTGGATTATATGTTTTTCGGGTGTGGAGTTTGGTGAGTTCCTTATAGATTTTGGAAACTAGCCCTTTATCTGATATGTCATTTGCAACTATCTTTTCCCATTCCATCAGTTGCCGATTAGTTTTATTGATTGTTTCCTTTGTCGTGCAGAAGCTTTTAATCTTGATGAGGTTCCAGTAGTTCATTTTTGCTCTTGATTCCCTTGCCTTTGGGGGTGTGTCAAGTAAGAAGTTGCTGTGGTTGAGGTCAAGGAGGTTGTTTCCTGCTTTCTCCTCTAGGGTTTTGATGGTTTCCTGTCTGACATTCAAGTCCTTTATCCATTTTGAGTTTATTTTTGTATATGGTGTGAGAAAATGATCTAGTTTCATTCTTCTGCATGTTGCTGTCCAGTTCTCCCAGCACCATCTGTTAAGGAGGCTGTCTTTTTTCCTTTGGATATTCTTTCCTGCTTTGTCAAAGATCAGTTGGCTGTAATGTGTAGCAACATGGATGGACCTTGAGGGTGTTATGCTGAGCGAAATAAGTCAGGCAGAGAAGGACAAATACCATATGTTTGCACGTATAGGAGGATTAGGAGGAACTTGACGGAGGAACAAGGGGGAGAAGAAGGGCGGAAATGGTGGGGGAAAGGGAGAGAGGCAAACCATGAGAGACTCTTGAATGCTGACAAAAACTGAGGACTGATGGATGTGGGGGGGAGGGGGGGATGGGCATGGAGGAGGGCACTTTGGGGATGAGCACTGAGTGTTATGTAGAAACTAATTTGACAATAAACTCTTTGTAAAAACAATAAAAATAAAAAAAAATAAAACACTAAAAAATAAATAAATAAATAAATAAATAAATAAATAAATAAATCTTATGATAAATCAAAAAAAAAAAAAAAAAAGATCAGTTGGCTGTATACTTTTGGGTCCACTCCTGATTTCAGGAGGAAAGCTCTCAGTTTTTCCCCATTGAGGATGATGTTAGCTGAGGGCTTCTCATAAATGGCTTTTATGAGGTTTAAGTAAGTTCCTTCTATCCCGACTTTCTCAAGGGTCTTTATTAAGAAGGGATGCTGTATTTTGTCAAGTGCTTTTTCTGCATCTATCAACAGGATCATATTTTTTTTTTCTTTTCTTTTGTTAATGTGATGTATAACATTGATTGATTTGCAAATATTGAACCAGCCCTGTAACCCAGGAATGAATCCCACTTGATCATGGTAGATAATTCTTTTTATGTGCTGTTGCATTTGATTTGCAAGGATATTGTTGAGGATTTTTGCATCCGTATTCATCAAGGATATTGGCCTGTAGTTCTCTTTTTTTTTGCTGGGTCTCTGTCTGGCTTGGGAATCAAAGTGATGCTGGCTTCATAGAATGAGTCTGGAAGTGTTCCTTTTATTTCTATTTTTCAGAATAGCTTGAGAAGAATGGGTATTAACTCTGATTTAAATGTCTCGTAGAATTCCCTAGGGAAGCCATCTGGCTCAGGGCTCTTATTTGTTGGGAGATTTTTGATAATCAAGTCAATGTCTTCACTCGTTATGGGTCTGTTCAGATTTTTTATCTCTTCCCATGTGAATTTTGGTAGTGAGTGTGTATTTAGGATTTGTCCATTTCTTCTAAGTTGTCATATAATTTTTGTTGCCAACAGTTTGTTGGCATATAATTTTTCATAGTATTCCCTGATAATTGCTTGTTTTTCTGAGGGATTGGTTGTAATAAGTCCATTTTCATTGATGATTTAGTCTATTTGGGTGCTCTCTCTTTTATTTTTGAGAAGCCTGGCTAGAGGTTTGTCA
Organism: Hyaena hyaena; assembly: GCF_003009895.1. Classification (NCBI taxonomy): domain Eukaryota; kingdom Metazoa; phylum Chordata; class Mammalia; order Carnivora; family Hyaenidae; genus Hyaena; species Hyaena hyaena. The sequence goes on from NW_024080706.1 coordinate 3,990,911, forward strand.
CTTTTGTTTATGTTTTCAAAAAACCAACTCTTGGTTTCATTGATCTGTTCAACTGATTTTTGGATTCTGTATTGTTTATTTCTGCCATGATTTTTATTATTTCTCTTCTCCTACTGGGTTTGGGGTGCTCCTGTTGCCCTCCTTCTAGTTCCTTTAGGTGCATTGTTAGATTTTGTACTGGTACTTTTTCTAATTTCTTGAAGTAGGACTGAAGAGCAATGTACTTTCCTATTAGGACTACCTTTGCCACATCCCATAGAGTTTGAATTGTTGTATTGTCATTTTCATTTGTTTCCATATATTTTTAAATTTCTTCTCTAATTGTCTGATTGGCCCATTTGTTCTTTAAAATTTTTTAATGTTTTTTATTTATTTCTGAGAGAGAGACATTTTATTTTATTTTTTGAGAGACAGAGCATGGGCAGGGGAGGGGCAGAGAGAGAGGGAAACACAGAATCTGACGCAGGCTCCAGGCTCTGAGCTGTCAGCACAGAGTCTGATGCAGGGCTCGAACCCACAACAGTGAGATCATGACCTGAGCCAACCAACTGTACCACCCAGGTGCCCCATTACTGCCTTTACTTTAAAGTCCAGTTTGTCTGCTATAACTATAGCTACTCCAGCTTTCTTTTGACTTCCAGTAGCATGATGTATATTTCTCCATACCCTTACTTTCAATCTGAAGGTGTCTTCAGATCTAAAATGAGTTTCTTGTAGACAGCAAATAGATGGATTTTGGTTTTTATTTTATCCATTCTGCTACCCTATGTCTTTTGATTGGAGTATTTAGTCCATTTACATTCAGTGTTATTATTGTAATATATGGGTTTAGAGTCACTGTGTCGTTTGTGGGATTCATGCTTGTGGTGGTGTCTCTGGTACCTTGCATTCCTTGCAACATTTCCCTCATAGAGTCCCCCTCAGGATTTCTTATAGGGCTGGTTTAGTGGTGATGAATTCTTTCAATTTTTGTTTATTTGGGAAGACTTTTATCTCTCCTTCTATTCTGAGTGACAAGCTTGCTGGATAGAGGATTCTTGGCTGCATATTTTTTCTGTTCATCACATGGAAGATTTCCTGCCATTCCTTTCTGGCCTGCCAAGTTTTAGTAGATAGGTGTGTCACCACTCTGATAGGTTTCCCTTTGTATGTTAGGGCCCTTTTCTCCCTAGCTGTTTTCAGAATTCTCTCTTTGTCCTTATATTTTGCCAGTTTCACTATGATATGTCATGCAGAAGATTGATTCAAGTTATGTCTGAGGGGAGTTCTCTGTGCCTCTTGGATTTCAATGTCTGTTTCCTTCCCCAGATTGGAGAAGTTCTCAGCTATAATTTGTTCAAGTATTCCTTCAGCACCTTTCCCTCTTTCTTCCTCTTCTGGAATTCCTATGATATGGATATTGTTCCTTTTGATTGTATCACTCAGCTCTCGAACTCTCCTTTCGTGTTCCTGGATCAGTTTATCTCTCTTTTTCTTGGATTCCTCTTTTTCTATAATTGTGTCTTCTAAATCCCCTTTTCTCCTCTCTGCCTCTTCAATCTGTGCATTGGATGCCTCCATTTTATTATGCACCTTATTTATAGCATTTTTAATTCATCATAATTATTTTTTAAGCTCCATAGTCTTTGTAAGAACAGTTTCTCTGATGTATTCCATGCCTTTTTCAAGCTCAGCATTAATTGTATGACTACTCTTCTAAATTCTTGTTCAGTTATGTTGCTTGTATCTGTTTTCAGCATTTTTTTTTAGCTGCTATTTCTTCCTGGAATTTATTTAGAGGAGAGTTCTTCTGTTCCGTCATTTTGGCTAGCTTTCTGTCTCTTGTTAGTTTTAAAGGCTAGTTATGCACTCTGCACCTGTGAATACTGCTGTATTAAAAAAGGCTCTTTGACTGTCCAAGGACTGTCCGTTCAGGAAGTGTTCTTTGAATGGTGTCTCTTTGTCTCTCTTGTTGAGAGTTTGGTTATTTTATTTTCCTACTCATAGTGGTATTTGGGACTCTCCACCATGTGTACTTTGGCTTGCTTCTTGAGGTAGCCTGGGAAAAGAAAACAGACAGACAAACACACAGATAATAAAGGCACACAAACGCACAGACAAATCCAACAAACAAGCAAACCAAAAGGGAGAAAGAAAAATATTTTAAAAAGATGGAAAAAAAGGAGGAAAAACAAATAATAAAAATTAAAAAAAGAAAAGAAAAGAAAAAAGAGAAAAAACCCAAAAGAAAAAGGACAATCTAAAAGCATAAAATTAGAATTCCCAGCTAAAAATAAAGTGCCGGGTTTATGCAGTGCTGATGGAAGAGCATATACAAAGAGAGAAACGACAGGGCAGGGAGGAAGAGAAATTGGACAATGACCAGGCAGAGAGACTAAAAGGCTTAATTCAGAGAGAGAAAGAGGAAAATATGGTAAGAGGTGAGGAGAAGGAAACGAAGATAATGTTACTCAGAGAAACTATATAGTCTGATTACTCCAGAGATAGAGAGATAGAAAGGTAGCAGTGGAGGTGTAGAATATGCATCTAGAGAATGAATTAAATGTGACTGTTTAAACAAACCAATGGCCAGAGTGCCCAGTCCTGCAGAAGGGAGGGGTACGAATGAGACAAGGGAAAATATATCTGAATAGAAAGAACTGATCTAGAATTAATCATGGCAGTGCATCCTTGTTGGTCTTGCCCCAGGCTCTGGTAAAAAAAAAAAAAAAAAAAAAAAAAAAAGCTCCCTAGCAGGAGATGGGCATGGTTTGGTGTAGGCAGGTCTTAGCCTCCCCTGCTTCCTGAGGGCTGCTCCCTGAGGTCCCTCCCTGGTGGTTGTGGGGAGAAAAATGGCGGTGCCCCAGTCCCTCCTAGAACCAAGTGTTGCAACTCACTCTTTTGGGTCCCATGTCCCTGTGCCATGGGCGTAGCCAAGGCGGGCTTTATTCTATGTCCCAAGCCACGCCTAATTTCCAGATCTTAGTCCGCATACTTTATTGATATAGCTCAAAATATAAACCCGCAGGCCGAGTCCTTCTGAGCAGTTTCAAGCCTGCCGCTTCCCCACCGGGGATGGAGCCGAGCAGGGAGAGCGGCGGAGCAGCTTCAGAAGCACCGCTTCCCCTCGGATCGAGCTGGAGAGCAGAGGAGCAGCTTCTCTTGGCGTCGCCTGGGACCAGAGCGTCCAGCTCAAAGTTAGCACCACAGCTGGGAACCGGATCACTCTGTGTCCCGAGCATAGGTTTTTCTCTTCTCCAGGGACAGGGACAGTTCCTTGAGCAGTTTCAGCCGCTCTTTTTTTTCCCCTCAACTCACCATGGCTTCCCACAAGGGGGGGATCCCTCCTCTCCCTCTGTGTCTCTGGGTCTGGCCTGTTTTTCTTCCCCAGTTCGCACTCACGCACCTATAAGCTTGTTTTCTCAGCGGAGTCTGTCTCCTTTTCCTCCCAAACTCCTGAGGTTCTGTAAGGGTTCCTATGGCTTCAGGCCTTCTCCGTTTGAGAGATGGGGGCGAGTGAAATGTAGCAGCTCCCTACTTCTCCGTCTTCTTGCCCCAGAATCTGCTGCTTTTAAACCAACTGAATAAACAAGAGGAATTATTAAAAAGTTTGTCAATCGAAAACATGCCAGAGAAAGAAAGGAGATAAGAAGTCAGGAAAATGGATCAGCTAATGGAAGAAACAAATTATGAAGGCAGAAACAATTCCATAACCACAAGAAATGGAACTAACCCATTAAAAGACAGAGTACTAGATTGGATCAAGACTAAGTAAAAATAAGACACCACAAGGTCCAGCTAGATTTGGGCCCCTAATTGCATTCTAATTGCATTAGAAGGAAAACACTTTCAGATTATTCCTCTTCTCTAGCTAATGTCCAGATTCTGCAGATGTAATATCTTGTGGTGAGATAAATTCCAGGAGTCCTTTTCCTGAACTGATAGCTCAAAAGTGATAGAATTGAAAAAAAAAAAAAAAAAGTGAGAGAATTGGATTAGAAGACTCCTAAGGTCTTTTCAACTCAAAAGTTTCAAAATGTAATGTTCTCCCAATGTGGCATCTTTGTGGGCAGAGCTTTATGCTGGCATTCTGGAGAATCGAGGGAACACTGGATACTACTGTCCACTTTGATGGAGGCTGGACTTGTCACTTGGCCATGTAACATTTCAATTGTAGTCTCAGTTTTCACATTGCCACTGACCTATGATAAGGAGCCTTTTGCAGATGGACAGATGCTTGTTACTACCATACGCTTATAGGCAGTGTGGAAATTGACCTGTGAGAGGCAGGAGAGGGCTTTTTACTCCTAATATGTTATGAAAGTTTGATCAGAGTGGGAATTTTCTGTCATGGGTGATTAGTATCAGCTCAGATTAATATTCACTTTCCTTAATTCAGTATGAAAAGTGCCAACATAAGGACGCTTTGCTGTGAGATGGAGAGAGAATGCAGAATGATGCCGCTCACAAGGTCTAGTGTCTCTTTTCTAAAAATGAGAGCCTCCTCCCACCGCATTGATTTGTTTTTAGAAAAGCTTAACCTCTTTTCTTTAATATTAGATTTTTTCAGCTTTATTGATATAGAAATGGCAAATAACATCATGTAATTTGAAGTTTGCAGTGCAATGATTTGATATTTGTACATATTGCTAAACGATAATCACAATAAGGTTATTTAACACCTCTATCACTTCACAGTTATAATTTTTGACGTGAGAACTTTAAGATCTACACTGTTAGTGGGGTGCCTGAGTAGCTCAGTTAGCTGAGTGTCCGACTCTAGATTTCGATTCAGGTTATGACCTCACAGTTAGTGAGTTTAAGCCCTGTGTCAGGCTCTGAACTGACAGCACTGAGCCTGCTTGGGATTCTTTCTCTCCCTCTCCCTGCCCCTCCCCCACACTCTCTCTTAAAATAAGTAAACGTTTAAATCAAAGACCTACACTATTAGCAGCTTTCTAATATATAATATTGTAAACTATAGTCACTGTTATGTACATTATATCTCTAGAACCTATTCATCTTATCATTAGAAGTTGATGTCCTTTGACCATCTTCACCCATTTCTCCTGCTTTCCTCCTCTGGCAACCATTAACCTGCCCTCTGCTCTTAGGGGTTCAGTTTCTTTAGATTTCATATAAAATGAGATCATATGGTATTTGTTTTTCTTTCTCTGACTTAGTTCACTTACACTAACTTGAAAAAATTAATGCATCCCCATGCAACAACACGGATTAACCTTGAGGGTTGTTGCAAATGGCAAAATTACCTTTTTATAGCTGAATAATATTCCACTACATATACATACTACATTTTTTTAATCTATTCATCAGTGGACACTTAGATTGTCTGCATATCTCAGCTATTGTAAATAATGCTGCAGTGAACATGGGGATGAATTTACCTTTTCAAGCTAGTGTTTTAATTGCCTTCAGATAAATACCCAAAGTGGAATTGCTGGATCACATAGTAGTTCTATATTAATTTAAATAAAATTTTTTTTATGTTTATGTGTTTTTGAGAGAGAGAGAGAGAGAGAGAGACAGTCAGAGTGTGAGCAAGGAGGAGGACAGAGAGAATGACAGAATCAGAAACAGGCTCCAAGCTCTGCACTGTCAGCACAGAGCCTGATGCGGGGCTTGAACTCACAAACGGTAAGATCATGACCTGAGCCAAAGTCGGATGCCTAACTGACTGAGTCAGCCAGGCGCCCCATATCAATTTTTTTTTGAGGAACCTCCATATTTTTTCCTTGGTGGCTGTACGAATACATTTCCTCCAAAAGTGCACGAGGGTTTTCTTTTCTCCATATTCTCACCAGCACTTGTTTTCTTATCTTTTTGATAATAGCCATTCTCATGGGTATGGGTGATATTTCAGTATGGTTTTAATTTGCATTTCCCTGATAATCAGTGATGTTGAACACCTTTCCATGTACCTGTTGGCCACCTGCATGTTTTCTTTGGAAAAATGTCTATGCATAGCATCTGCTCATTTTTGAATCAATTGTTTGGGGTTTTTGTTTTGGGTTTGTTTTTTTTTTCTGTTTGTTTTGCTATTGAGTTGAAGGAGTTCTTTATATATTTTGGATATTTAGTCCTTATTAGATAATGTGGTTTGCAAATATTTTCCAGGTCCTCTTTTCATTTTGTTGATTTTTTTTTTTTTTAGTTTGATAGTTTGATGTAGTCCTACTTGTTTATGTTTGGTTTTGTTGCTTGTACTTTGTTGTCATATTCGTGAAATCATTTTGAGAAGGTCTGCATAGAGATGACTTTGGGCAATACGCATACTGTAATAATATTAACTCTTCCAATCCGTGCAGTATATTCAGCGTTGATCTTTCACCTTTTTGGTTGAATTTATTCCTAATTATTTTATCATTTTTTATTGTTTTCCTTATTTCTTCTTCTGATAGTTCCTTGTTAGTTTATACAAATTCAACTGATTTTGTATGTTAATTTTCATATCCTGCAATTTTACTGAATTCCTTTACTAGTTTTCATTTGTGCTGTTAATCTTTTCCCTTTTTTTCCTATTTTTTATTTGAATGACTTCTGCTCTAAGTTTTGTTATTTCCTTCTTTCTGCTAACTTTGGGCCTAGCTTGTTCTTGTTCTTATCGTCCCTGGAGATGTTTATCTAAGATCTTTCTTTTAATTTAAACTTCCCTTTTAGAACTGCTTTCGCTGCATCCAACAAATTTTGACATGCTGTGTTTTCATTTTCATTTGTCTCAAAATTTTTTATAATTTTCTTTTGATTTCTTCTTTGAGCCATTGGTTGTTCAAAAGTGTGTTTCCATGAAAATTTTCTCACTTTCCTCCTGTTACCAATTTCTAATTTCATACTATGGGGTCAGAAAAGATGAGACTTGTTTTGTAGACTACAACATGATCTATCCTAAAAGATATTCCATATATACTTGAGAAGAATGTGTATTCTGCTGCTGTTGGATGGAATGTTCCATATATGTTTATTAGGTCCATTTGGTCTATAGTGTTGTTCAGATCCATTGTTTCTTATTGATTCTGTTTGGATAATCTACCTGTTGCTAAGAATGGGGTATTAAAGTTCTCTTATTACTCTTTATTTCTCTTTTTAGTTCTGTATTTGCTTTATATATTTAGGTGTGCTGATGTTGGATACATATAAATATGTAGAATTGTTATATATTCTTGATGGATTGACCCCTTTATCACTATGTAATGACTTTTTTGTCTCTTTTAATCATGTTTAGCTTAAAGTCTATTTTTTTTTCTGATAGAAGAATTGGTACCACTGCTTTCTTTTGGTTACCGTCTACTTGAAATATCTTTTTCCATCTTTTCACTCTCTGTTTTTGTATGTCCTTAGAGCTAAAGTGAGTCTCGATAGGCAGCATATACTGGATCTTGTTTTTTAACCTGTTCAACATTTTGTGTCTTTTGATAGAAGAATTTAATCTATTTACTTTTATTTTTTTTAATTTAAAGAAAAAAATTTTTTTTTAATTTCTGAGAGAGAGAGAATGAGAGAGAGAGAGAGAGAGAGACAGAGAGAGAGACAGTGTGAGCAGGGAAGGGTCAGAGAGAGAGGGAAACACAGAATCCGAAGCAGACTCCAGGCTCTGAGCTAGCTGTCAGCACAGAGCCCTATGCGGGGCTCAAACCCACAAACCGCGAGATCATGACCTGAGCCAAAGTCGGATGCTTAACCAACTGAGCCACTCAGGCACCCCTAATTCATTGACTTTTAAAGTGATTATGAATAGTCAAGGACATACTACTGCCATTTTGTTAGGTGTTTTGTAGATCATTTGTACCTTGCTTTCTCTCTTGCTGCCTTTCTTTGTGGTTTGAGGATTATTTTTTTTAATGTGGTGGTATGCTTTAACCTTTTTATCATAGTCTTTTGTTATCTGCTAAAGGTTTTTTGTTGTTGTTATTGTCACCAGAAGACTTACATAAATTATTTTATATTTATAATATTCTATTTTAAGCTAATAACATCTTAACTTCCATAGCATATGAAAACTTTATACTTTTGCTTCTTTTTAAATGTTTATTTATTCTTGAGAGACAGAGCTGGAGCAGGAAAAGGGCAGAGAGAGAGGGAGACACAAGATCTGAAGCAGGCTTCAGAATCTGAGCTGTCAGTACGGAGCCACACGTGGGCTGTCTCTCTATAATGTTAATTAGCATCCTTCTACTTCAGCTTGAAGAGCACCTTTTAGTATTTCTTGTAAGGCAAGTCTAGTGGTTATGAACTGCCTTAGCGTTTTTTGTTTTTTGTTTTTTGTTTGTGGAAAGTCTTTCTCTTCATTTCTGAAGGACAGCTTTGCCAGGTATAGTATTCTTGGTTAAAATTGTTTTTCTTTTAGTATTTTGAATGTATCATCTCACTTTCTCTTGGGTTGCAAACTTTCTTTTGAGATATCTGTTAATAGCCTTAGTTCCGTTCACAAATTAATCAGAAAAAGAATAAGAGTAAGAATAAGAATAAGAGTATTGGTATGTAACTACCATATAAGGAGTACTTACTAGGTACCAGGTATGGGACTAAGTTATTTGCAGCTATTAACTCATTGAATTTCCTCCAACACCACTATTATCTCATTTTATGTGTGTGGACACTGAGGCTGAGAAATGTTGCGGCTTACCCAGGCTCACTCAGCCAGCAAGCAGCAGTGTAGGACCCCAATCTGAGCTGGTGGGACTGGGATTCAACCAGTGGGAACACGGCGGTCTCTTTTGTGGATGTAAAGGCTGTAGGTTTCTATTTGTTTATTTGTTTGTTGTTTTTGAGGATCCTGTAAGCTCTAGTCTAGGATTTCTCAACCTTGACCCTATTGACGTTTTGAGCCAGAAAATTCTTTGTTGTGGGGATTGTCCTGTGCATTATAGGATGTTCAGTAACATCTCTGGCCTTTACGCATTAGCTGTCAGAAGCACCTCATCCCCTCAACCCGAGTTGTGAAAAACAAAACTGTCTCCAGGAATTACCAAATGTCCCTGGGTGGCAAAGTCTTCCCTGGTTAAGAACCACTGCTCTAGGGACTCCTTAGACAGTTAAGCACTTGACTCTTGGTTTAGACTCAGGTCATGATGATCTCAAGGTTTGTGAGTCTGAGCCCCAGTGGGCTGTGCTGTGGACTCTGTGCTGACAGTGCAGAGGCTGCTTTGGATTCTCTCTCCCTCTCTCCCTCTGCCCCTCCCCTACTCTCTATCTCTCTCTCTCAAAATAAACAAATAAACATTTATAAAAAAGAAGAAGAAGAAAATGCTGCAGATCAAGCTCTCCCACCCCCTGCTGGAGTGTCTCACACAGCCTGATGTAAGTCTCACTTCCTTCCTGCCTGTCTACATTGACAGGGGCTATTGTTTGCAGAGGTGAGAGCAACTCCAATTTTTATTTCAGTTGAGGGTGCGTTTCCTGAGTCTTGAGATTTTCTTGTGATAAAGGCACCTGGGCTTCTATTGGTCCAGTAAAAACGAAAGACTTCTTCATGTCGTATGTCAGCCCCCCTGGATTGTCTACCTGGCTCCTGCTTCCTGAGAATTGCATCCCACGTCCACAATCAGCTATGTGTCTGGCTATAGCTGAGGGCCCAGGGTAGACAGCTCACTGCAGCCAAACCAGTCAGTTCTATCTCCCAGGAAATGGGCAGTGGCACCAGAGTTAGTCTCTCCTAGTGGCTAGAGCCGTGACCTGCTAGTGTAGCAGCTCTGGTGGCCATCTTCCTGCCCCAAGCACTGATTGGTATAGAGCAGTGGCTCTCTAAGTTGGTGCTCAGACTGGCAGCAGCAGCATTGCCTGGGAACTGGTGCAAAATGCAAATTCTCAGGCCCTTCCTCAGACCTACTGATTTGGCCACTCTGGAGAGGAGCCCAGCAATCTGCATTTTAACAAGTCCTCCAGGTGATTGTGCCATGCACTGAGTTGTATAGAGGGAGAAAGAGACCAAGGGAATATGATCCATGAGAGAGAGAGCTCCTGTGGATGAAGTAATGTCCCAGTTCTCATTTCCATTCCTCCTGATGCCCAGCTGGCCAGGTGCCTTCTCCTGGCTTTGCTGACATATTTCCATATCCTAATAACAAAATATGCCCTGACATATTGGTTTTTTCCCTTAAGTTGATTGAAGTCACTTTCTTTTGCTTGCAGGTAAAGATTTCTTACTCACTTCACAATATGACTATATACAATTCATGCAAAGAGGAAATTATATGGAGTAATATCATCCCAGCTGCTCAGGAAAAGACTGTAATTTTATTTAAAAAATTTTTTTTAAATTTATTTGTTTATTTTGTGTGAGAGAGAAAGTATGAGTGGGGAAGAGGCAGAAGGAGAAGGAAAGAGAGAATCCCAAGCAAGCTCTGCACTGTCAGCACAGAGCCTGATATGGGGCTCGAACCCACAAACTGCAAGATCATGACCTGAGTTGAAGTCAGATACTTTACTGACTGAGCTACTCAGGCACCCCCAAGACTGTAATTTTATCAAGGGCTATTGGAAATATTTAAAACTCCCAGATAAAAATACCTACTTTTTTTCTTATTATCAAGAGCAAGAATTTGTGTGTGTGCATGTATGTCTATTTACAGAAGCTTATCTACTGGAAAAAAAAAAAACCCACCTCCCCCCACACCCCCACCCCTGTTATCTCTCTTTGTAATTTTTATTCATCAGTGCTTAAAGGTGTTTTCTTGACTTTTCTCTCACTGGTCTATTAGCCTGAATTTAGCCTCCAGTTAGCCTACAGGTTAGCTAACAGTTAAGGTCAATCTCAGTCAGCTGACAAATATTTATTGAATGCCCACGATGTGCCAAGGGTTCAGAGTCAATTGCTCATGGCTCCCAGACAGTGTCCTCTCAAAGAAATTATAGTTTTGTAGGAGAGAGTGCAGTCTTACTATATTGTATGTTATAACACAGTGTGATAAGTCCAGGGTTGGGTTTGTGTACAAGGTTCAGAGGAAACCCAGAAGAAAGACCGATGAAAAGAGTGGGAAAGTTCTGGAAAAAGAGGAAGGAGAGGTGGTGGTCAGAGAAGGCTTCCTGGAAGAAGTTTCACCTGAATTCAAGTCTTGGAAATATGACTAGGTATCCACTAGGCAGAAAAGGCAAGGGAAGGAGGGTGTTTAATTTGTGATTTGAAAATATTCCCAAGGGGTGGATTTGATGTTTTGTTCCTCACCCTGTTCTTGATTCTGACTGATTTGGAGGGCTACGGTATATTACAGGGACACTGAAAATAAGGCAAAGAATTTTCTAGTTTCTTAAGACTTCTGGAAACTGTCTCCATTATAGCAATGGTAACTCCTCTCCCTGGACATAATTTATTAACTATGGACTTTCAACATGACATAGCTGAACATAACTGGCGTTTTAAAGTCTTCCTTGTAAGGAGAATAGACTGTATGTTGGTTTATCTCAACTAGGAGAAAAATAAAAAGTATGAAGGGGAAAAGATTCCCTATTAAGTTTTATAATTATAATATGAAAATTCAGTTAATTTCTTTTATCATGGTGAGTCATTAAAGACTGAAGTAGGTTCCTAGTCTTTTGTTTCCAGAACAATCCCCTAGAGGCTTAGTGCTCTGTCATCCGAATGGGCCTGATTAAAGTGGGGAACCTCTATCTTCAGATTACTGCTCTCCGTCATTAGCATTACGTTATCTTGCTCTTCAGACTGATTTTTAATTTTTATGCTTGCAATTATAAATGATTTACAGAGACATTCATCGCCCGACCTGTCCTGAGTCATTAAATTCACCTAGGTTGAATGGCCTGATGTGCACCTGAAATTAACCAAATCAGTGACATTATCTTGCTGGATTTTCAGAGGCTTTAGAAACAGAGGAGACTCCTTTCTCCCTCTCAACTCCTTGGCTTAATGAGAAAATATTTTTAATTGATAAAAGAGGTAATTAGCCAAGGCTAAGAGGTGCACACTAATTGTGCAGTATATCTTGCCGAATTAGTTTGGGCATGGTTTCCGGAATAGAAGGGAAGATGACCCAAATACAGACCTGGCTGTAGTCACATGGGGCTAGTGTGAAGGAGTTTAATCTCCCTCAATTAAGTCCAAGGGAAGGACTGTACTAAAGTTTTGGGCATCTACCATGTGTCAGAAATGAGAATTCTCACCCACTCCTTTGCTCCTCTCAGTGTTCAGATCTATATTGTTTTGTTATAAGGAATGGAAACTTCAGACAGAACAGAGACTGAATGTCACTCAATCTAAGGAGAAAGGAGCCAAGGGCAGGCTCTCCCCTGGTATTCTATCATTCGGGAGCCATGGCATTGTTCTCATTCTGCTTCTTTCTTATCTGTTTACCTCACAGCTCTTTTTTTTCTTGACTGGCTTCCTCTGCTCATCTCTTTCATGCTTGGGCCCAGAAACCTGTGCCAACCCCTTCACCCAGGGCCCTTCACCAGAAGCACCCACCACTGGTTTGGCAGCAGCCTTACTGTTTTTAGTTGAAATTCTCTGTAGAACATGAGTGGCTTCTTTTATCAGTGATTTTTCTTCCCTTGGGTCAGAAATATGTCCCTCGTCCTCCATGGCCAAAAGGGACAGAAATTATGGGCAAAATAACTAGAATGAGGATAATGCATCTTTAAAACAGGTGTGATCCCATTTTCCAGATGAGAAAACTGAAGCGAATGGAAATTATTTGTTAGAGGTCATATAGCCAGCAAGTATTAGAGGCAGGAATGAGGGACAAGCTGGGACTCACTCCAATCTTTTACTTTTCACTTGATGTACTGACTGTGCAATATACATGCTATTTGTCACACTAGGTGTAAGAACCAGGGAAGCTGAAACCCAGGCTGAGTGATGCTTAATTCAGTTAGGGACCTAGTGACCACTTTGGCAGTGTAAGCAACACCATCCTGCCCCATGTGCTTCTTTCTTTCTGTGTCTGTTCAAGGACACTGACATGGCACATCCCACCCTCCCAAAATCAGAGATGAAAGAGGAGACATCACATCTTGAGCTTTGGAAACAGACCAAAGAAAATCCACTTGAAGCATCACGAAAGATATGTGTAGGGCTCTGACAGTGAAGGGGAAGGGGAAACAACATTTTCCTCACTGCCAGAGGATGAAGACCTGTGACTCCATTTACCAGCTCTGACGCCCACTAGCTGGATGACTTTGGGCCATTGCTTCACCTTCTGATCCTATTTCCTCATCTGTAAAATGAGGATGATATAGTTACAAAAACGAGATGAGGCAGCGTGTGCACCAACCAGAACTGTCTTTCACACAGTACTTAACTTTTCCCTCTTTGCTATCTTGTCAAGGAAGTAAAGCCCTGGCCTCTTAATAGTTGTAGCCTTGATATCACCCATTGCTCTGGGTCTGAGAGTCTTCTGGAAAGTTCTGCCAATTAAGGGACTTCAGCTTCTATTTATCTAGCATCCCTTCCCTCCTTTAGGTAGCAGCACCCCCTTACCTGGTGAGAAGGTCCTGGTTCTTCCATGTGGTTCTGGCGAAGCTGCCAATGCAGCCCCACACCGGGCCTGGGTGGTCATGATGCCCATCTGCCTGACCTCACTGACTGGACCAGAGATGGGCACATGAGCGAAGGTGGACCAGTGAGGATTTAATTCACGTGTTGGCAGGCTGGAGCTCCCCCCTTTCTGGATGAGTGTTAACCTGGGGTGATACAGCCTTGCTGCAGGAGGACATGTCTGCAGGAGCAAACGGAAGCAGAGTTAGATAGGAAGGCAGGACAGGGCTAATTTCTGAGAACATCGCTTCAATCCCTAGTGTCCGAGGCTACTCCTAAACGTCCCAGTTACATAAGCCAATAAATTCTCCTTTTCTGCTTAAGCCTTTTGAACTTTCTCTCATGTGTAACTGGAAGAGCCTTGAGGAGAAGAGGGCTCACTTGTCTCTAGGCAGGCACTTGGGTGAAGTTTAGATCCCAGGGATAACCCTTCCAGCCAGGGCCTTTTGGCTACAGGAGACCACAAAGAGCCCCATGTAGCAGTGGTGCTGCCACAGTGGTATTCTATTTGCTGCTGCTCATGCTCTTCCAGAAAGTAGGCATGGGCCCTGAGGCCCCCCGCCACTGCTTTCTTTCTTCCTTACCTCCCAATCTGTAAGATCAGCACAGATGCAGTGTACCTTCCAATCTACTAGCACTATTTCCAGCCATGGTCCAGCACCTCCTATTAATTTCTGACTGGATACTACTTGAAAACTATGCTCCATTTCCTATCACAAAACCATTTAATTTTGGATTATAGATGCTTGCACTCACAATTTCTTCATCGTTACAAACCATCATTGATGAGGTGAAATGTGCAGTCTGCTGTATCACTGACATGGGAAGCTCCCCACCCCCACCCACCTCTGTGTCCAAATGCTCCCAGCCACCTCTCCAATCTGCACCTGTGCATGTGCCTCAGTCACAGCCTTCCCTTCCCTTTCCATAGGTCCGCCTGCCTGGCCATCACCTGGGTATTGACCCATCTGGGATTTCTCCATGCATCTTTTGGCCAGTTTCCAAACCAAGCCTCATTCCCAAACTCCCTGTGTTCTTCTGACCCAAATACATGGTTTCTTCATGAGGCAGTCTCGATGGATGGGCTATAGAGTCAAATAGACTTATGTTTGAATTTCATGGCTGTCAGTCCACTAGTTATGTGACTCTGGACAAGCCTCAGTTTTCTCATTTCTAACATGGAGATGTAGTAAGAGGGCGCCTAGGCAGGCCTGAGAAGGGATTCGGATACACTTGGCTTGTGATGTTTGGGAACAACGCCCTCCTCCTGGATCTGTTGCAACTCAACTATTCCCAGTGGAGCCCACCTCCCCTCTCGTTTTCTCCTTCCTTGCTCCTAGGAAATCATTTGTCTCCTGGATTTCCTCACAGCACTTGGAACCCCCAGTCTTATTCTTCTTGGAGCTTTCTTCTTTGTGTGCCCATGTCTTACAGTGGATTCTCCTAGAAGCTGACCTTGAGGCAGGTTTGGGTGGAAGTGGTTTATTTGGGAGGTGATGCCAGGACAAGCAAGTAGACTAGAAAAGTGGAAGAGTGAAGTGAAGGGAGCCGGAGCAAGTATGAAGGGGGAGGTGACCTCCGTGGGCAATGTGGGCTCGGTCCCAGGGAGACCTCTGGGAGTTGCAGTGGGACACACAGCGAGGAAGCTGGGCTAGTTATGTCCTGCCTCCCATCTGTTACTGGCTGAGGGCGGTTAACCCTGGCACTTCTGGTCTGCAGCAAGCTCAACCTGAAAGCAAGCCCTGGGAAAGAGAGCTTTAGGAAGATGCTGTTGGCACATTTGAAAACAGTGAGCGCTGAGCAGCCACGGACAGGACACTGAGGGCATCTGTCAGGGTGTTGCCGTCTGTTCTCTTTTCTGTCTGTACTCAGTGCTCTCCGTGAGCAGTCCCATATGCTTTATGACTTGAACACCCATCTGTATACCAGCAATTCCCACATCTCTGGCCCCAGATACATGCTCTCTCTTGGGTTCCAAGACGCGATTTTCCACTCCTGCAGAGCCTCTCCATGGGGCTGTTCCATAGGCATCTGAAGGAAATACTTCCGAAGCTAAACTCATCATCCTTTTCTTCCTACCCCACCCCAAACCAAATATTCCTTTTACAGTTTCATTCTTGGTGGACGATATCACTATATTTCCATTTTCCTAAGCTAGACATTTCAGAGTCATCTTTCTGAAGCAGCCCCGTGATTCACCCCCATGTCATCAAATTCTCCTGCTCCAACTATTTAGCTGCCAGACTATTTTCATACACACCGCTCACACCACTTTCCTGCAAAGACTGTCTGTTATCTTTTGTAAAAGACACCTCTTGAGGTATCTCACTTGCTCCAGTAACCCTTGTAACTTACCCCTATACTCACAAAAACGGGCCTATAGCTGCCATATTGTCCCTAGGACTATCCCCATTCTCACCATGACAGTTAATTGGACAAGCTGCACTAGTCAGATTCTCCCCCAGGACTTTGAATTGGGGATAAAACCCCTTGGCTAGAGAGAAAGTGTAACTTGGGTAGGGGATGGCAATGTTTGCTTGGACACATGACCCAGGCTTGGCAAATCAGAGGACTCTACTCCTTGGCTATGGTGACTGGTTCAGAAGCCGTCCATGGCCCCATGCCAGGTCACCCTGTGAACTCCTGCTGGAACGTTCAGATGAGAGGCTCCCTTCTGGCTGTAGGCATTAGTTCCACAGACAATTTCAGATGAGAGTGGCCATCTTTGCTTCCACCTTTGAAAATGAAGCCAGCACAGAAAACAGTAGAGTGAAATAGAGTATCAGGATCCCGATGCTGTCCCGAGGCCCCCTGCATCTAGCAGTGTCTGAACTTGTGTTTACTCCTAGAGTCCCTAGGATTTTTTAAAAAAGTTTATCTATTTATTTTGACAGAGAGACAGGGCTAGTGAGCAGGAGAGGGGCAGAGAGAGAGGTAGAGAGAGAATCCAAAGCAGGAATGCGGGGCTTGAACTCACAAACTGTGAGATCACAACCTGAGCCAAAGCCAAGAGTAGGATGCTTAACAGACTGAACCACTTAAGCATCCTCCTCCACTTTTATTGTGTTAACTTATGGAACATAAAATTTACCATTTAAACAACTTTTAAGTGCAGTTCAGTAGCATTAAATACTTTCTCATTGTTGAGTGGCCATCACCACTATCCATCCATCTCAGACCTTTTTCATCTTCCCAAGCTGAAACTGTTAAACAGCAGCTCGCCACCATCCCCTCAGCCCCTGGCAGATACCATTCTACTTTCTGTCTCTATGAAGTTGACAGCTCTAGGTACCTCATATAAATGGAATCATACAACGTCTGTACATTTGTGAATAGCTGATTTCACACACCGAATGTCTTTAAGAGTCATTCATGTCGTAGCATACGCCTAGCCATCCCAATAAATTCCCTTGTGGGCTTGAACTGTTTTGAGTTATAGTTCTGTCAGTTATGGCCAAAAGAACCCTGGCCAATATCAAATAGATGTGAGAGAGAAATAAAAAAATAAGACACAAGGTGGAGGAGAGTTCTTCTAGCTTTCCAGCCCTCAATTCTAGCCTCTGTCTAGGCCTGATGGCATGAGGCCCTTGAAGTCACTAAAGACACAGGAGCCACCCCCCCCCCAGCTTTTAAATGAATTCATTCCTGTTAAAATTAAAAGTTGTAACCAACACACGTCTTCATTCCCTGTAGGATAAAGCCTGAACCTCTCCAGCATGGGATAAAGGGCCTCTATATTCAAGTCCTGTCTTCTTCAAGGAGACCCTACTCTTAACCCTCACTGAAGCTCTCACCATTTACCACATTACTCAGCTTTTTATTTGAGCCTCCCTGCCTTGTGCTGTTCTCTCCGCTAAGAATGTCTCTCTTTTCTTAAGCAGAGAACTTCTACAGAGCCTTCAAGGCCCTGCTTCAATGTTACCACCCCTCGATAGCTTCTCTGAATTCTTTCTTATTCTCCCAAGCCACAGATGGGCTGTATGTCAACTGTTTACAGATTTCTTAGTCTTTGGATTAAGAGCTTCATGAGGATATGGGTTGTATTTGCTTCTTTATATCCTAGGACATAGCACAGCTGCTAACAGTGACTTTTTTTTTTTAAATAAATGAACATTTAAAAATTACCTGATAAGACTCAATACTTGATATCTAAATGATTAATGCACTGAGGGCTTTAAAAAATTGTTTACCATCTAAGTAAGTGAAATATGTTCCCTGAAAGTTTTAAAAACTTGTTATTTTCACTATTAATAAAAATTCAGACTTGAATCATAAGCCCAGTACAGACAGATTTAGCAAATATTTCCGAGAGTGGAAACCCAGATAAATGATTCTTCACTATATTTGGTCAGATGTGGAATAGCATTTTCCATGGTCTAACTTGTGCTTTACAGCATGTATTCTTTTTAAGGATATACAATGTAGATTACTTGCTAATTATGTTGGATTATCCCTTAATCCTTATAATCCTGGGTGAACTCCAGAAATGATGGGTCATGGCTTCACATAAAAATTCACCTTCTGTTGCTCCCTGGCATGGTCTCTTTCTTTTCCTTGCTACCTGAATCTGTCCCCCACTGGTGTATTCAAAAAACATTTAAAGGCAACCAACAGAATGGGAAAAGATAGTTGCAAATGACATATCAGATAAAAGGCTAGTATCCAAAGTCTATAAAGAACTCACTAAACTCCACACCCGAAAAACAAATAATCCAGTGAAGAAATGGGCAGAAGATATGAACAGACACTTCTCCAAAGAGGACATCCAGATGGCCAACAGACACATGAAATGATGCTCAGCATCCCTCCTCATCAGGGAAATACAAATCAAAACCACACGGAGATATCACCTCATGCCGGTCAGAGTGGCTAAAATGAACAAATCAGGAGACTCTAGATGCTGGCGAGGATGTGGAGAAACGGGCACCCTCCTACACTGTTGGTGGGAATGTAAACTGGTGCAGCCCCTCTGGAAAACAGTGTTGGAGGTTCCTCAAAAAACTTAACAATAGAACTCCCCTATGACCCAGCAATAGCACTGCTAGGAATTTACCCAAGGGATACAAGAGTGCTGATGCATAGGGGGCACATGTATCCCAATGTTCATAGCAGCATTTTTAACAATAGCCAAATGATGGAAACAGCCTAAATGTCCATGAACTGATGAATGGATCAAGAAGATGTGGTTTATTTATACAATGGAATACTACTTCACAATGAGAAAGGATGAAATCTGGCCATTTGTAGCAATGTGGATGGAACCTGAGGGTGTTACGCTAAGTGAAATAAGTCAGGCAGAGAAGGACAGATACCATATGTTTTCACGCATAAGTGGAACAGGAGAAACTTAACAGAGGACCATGGGGGAGGGGAAGAGGGAAAAATAGTTCAGGAGAGGGAGGGAGGCAAACTATGAGAGATTTTTGAATGCTGAGAACAAACTGAGGTTTGATGGGGGAGGGGGAGAGGGGAAAGGGGGTGATGGGCATGGAGGAGGGCACTTGCTGGGATGAGCACTGGGTGTTATATGGAAACCAACTTGACAATAAACTGTAAAAGAAAAAAAACCATTTAAGCTGGACTGTCCAGCTGAAGGAGACCTTTGTTAGTATGGTGCCTTCTCCATAGGTTGCTTTAGATTTAGATATTTTTGTTCTTGTGGAACAAAGAAAACCCTCTCATAGTCCTCTCTGGCCTACCATAGCATCTGAAAGAATAGAGGATCTTTGTCATTTGGAAGGTGTCACGTCTTTGATTTTTGTAAGCAATGGTCATAAGGTTCGTAATAAAAAGTTCTATTTTCCCCCAAATTTCTCTGTACACCTAATTCTTTCTTTTTCCGCTAAAGTGGCTTTTTTGATTTTGATAATATAACATGCTCATTTTGGGCAATTTGGAAAATTCAGAAAAAGATAAAAAAGAAAGGGATCATCATTAATAACCCCATAATCCCATAATCAGGGCCTTATTTTGCTAAGATATTAGTATATTTGCTATTGCTAAGATATTGGTATATGTCCCTCCACTATATTATTTTTTAAAATATTTTATTTATTTCTGAGAGAGAGAAAGAGAGAGAGAGAGGGAGACAGCATGAGCAGGGGGAGTTCAGAAAGAGAAGGAGACACAGAATCCAAAACAGGCTCCAGGCTCTGAGCTAGCTGTCAGCACAGAGCCCTATGCGGGGCTCAAACCCACGAACCATGAAATCATGACCTGAGCCGAAGCCAGATGCTTAACTGACTGAGCCACCCAGGCACCCCTATATTATTTTTTTAAATGACCTTATTGAAGTATCACTGGCATAAAATAAGCTACAAACATTTAAAGCATACAATTTGATGAGTTTTGGCCTATTTCCACACTTGTGAAACCATCACTGCAAATGAGATAATGGACATCACCCCAAAGCTTCCTGATCCTCCCCACCCCAGGTATCCACTAATCTACTTTCTTTCACTAGAGATTAGTTTGCATATTCTGGAAATTTATGTGAGTGAAATCATACAGCATGTACTCTTCTCTGTCTGGGTTCTTTCACTCAGCATAATTATTTTGAGTTTCATCCACATTGCTGTGTGTTCATTCCTTTTTATTGATGAGTAGTCTTCTATATGAATGTTCCACACTTTGTGGACATGTGGGCTGACATTTGGGTTGTTTCCAGCTATTATAAATAAAGCTGCTACAAATATTCACCTACAAGAATTTATGTGCATGCATACTTTTATTTCTCTTGGTAAATCTTACCTAAGGGTGGAATGGCTGGGTCATGTGGTAGGTGTATTTTTTACTCTTTTTTTTTTTTCAGGAAACTAACAAGTTATTTTCCCAAGCAGTTGTATCATTTTACATTTCCATCAGCAATACATGAGATTTCCAGTCCTCCACATCATTGCCACTTTGTATAGTCTGTCTTTAATTTTAGTCATTCTAGTGGGTGTGTAGTGGGTTTCTCATTGTGGTTGTTAATTATCATTTCCCTAACGACTAATGATATTGAACATCTTTTCATGTTTATTGCCATTCACATGTCTTGTTTGCCATTCATGTGTTGATTGCCATTCATATGTCTTGTTTGGTGGAGTATCTGTTCAAATCTTCTGCACATTTTAAAAGTATAGTGTGTGTCTTCTTATTGTTGAGTTGTCAGTGTACTTTATATTCTAGATCCAAGACCATTGTTGCAGAGGTTTGTCCAACATCTTCTCCTAGTCTGTGGCTTGCCTGTTCATTTTTTGTATTAGGGAGTTTTAAAGAGCAAGAGATACTAATTTTGGTGAAGTCCAGTTCATTGATTTTTTTTCTTGATAGCTCGTACTTTTTCTGTCCTATTTAAGAAAATATTTGCTAAACCCATGGCCACTCAGATTTTCTCCTGTGTTTTCTTCTGTAAGTCTTTAAGTTTCAGCTCTTTTTTTTT